>NC_037355.1:45877452-45940150 GCF_002263795.3 Bos taurus
TCCTTCCAATTATTCAGACGATTTGCTGAGTATCAGGATAATTCTGATGCATTGAATCCCTCCCTAACGTAAGTGGCGGTTGCTTGCATCCCTTCACTTTTTCCAGGTGTGGAGGTGAAGGGGGCGATATTCAGAAAATCTGATTAAATATGGGGCCTCCTGTTAACCGCTTGCACACGGCTGGCCAAATCCCGCTTCTACCAACTGCTGCATGTCAACACCAGAGGGCGCTGTGTCTTCGTTGGCTTCTTAACCACCAGGCCAGCTCACAAAAAGCCCAGGTTTTCCCCAGAACTGCTCGGGGACAGTTCCCAACATCCCCCCTTCGAGCAACAGGCTCATTTCTTTTAGTTTTCGCGTCTCTCCCTCCCTCTCTCTCTTTCTGTGTGTGTGTGTGTGTGTGTGTGTGTGTGTGTGTGTGTGTGTGTAAGGAAGGGTTCCATTTTAACTAGCCTCATGGAGACCTGTTTGAATAGCTGGGTCTCCTGCTTTCAGCTCGATCGATCCTAAAATCGCTTTTTCACTGACTTGAGATCCATTCAAATCAGAATGAATTTAAAGCACAGGAGGCAGCAGGCGCGGCGCGTTCCTTGCCTCCATCTCCCTAGCGTTAAAACACAACCTCCAGATTAGAAGACTCAGTCTCGAAGCCTTTCCCCTCCGGGCCAGCCAAACGCACGCGCCCAATTCACGGTGTCCTCGGCGGAGGTCCCCGCCCCGTTCACCTGTCTGGGGCGAGAGAGGTGTGTCCATGCCTCCCAGTATCTGGACAGCCAGCTCCCTCCGCGGTCCTCTTCTACTTGCTTCCCTCCGCCCAGATTTTAATGGTATTTGCGGGGCGGGGGGATGTGGGGGAGTGGAAGGGAGGGCGGGGAAGGGGCCTCGCGGGGAGGGGCGTCGGAGCGCTGTCAGCGGGTTGTCACGCCGCCCTCCCCGCCCCTCCGCCGGGGGCGTGGGAGCGCAGCCGAGCGCGCGGCAGAGGGCCGGGCGCTTGGGGACGCGGGCGTGCGGGGTTCCGGGCGAGCCGCGCCGCACCCGGAGCGCGCTGGCCGCCTGAGCTCGGCGCGGATCCCAGTGCCCGGAAAGGCCGCCCGCCACCCGCCCCCTGTGCATTGGGCGGCAGCCCCGGCCGCGGCAGCCCGGCTCCCGGGGAGGGGAGCGCGCCCGGCCATGGAGCCTTCGCACAAGGACGCCGAGACGGCGGCGGCGGCGGCGGCTGTGGCTGCGGCGGAGCGGGGGGCGTCCTCGTCCAGCGGGGTGGTGGTGCAAGTCCGCGAGAAGAAGGGGCCCCTCTGCGCGCCGCCATCCCCTACATGCCCTTCCCGGTGGCCGTCATCTGCCTCTTCCTCAACACTTTCGTGCCGGGACTGGGTAAGACGCGACGTCCGCGACCCCTTGCGCCCCGGGCCCCGGGAGCTGAGGACGGCAGGGGAGGGGTCAGGGAGGGACCCTCGGGCCGCGCCCACGGGCTGCAAGCGCCGCGCCGGCGCTCCTAGCGCCCTCTGGCAGGTGGCAGAAGCGCGTGGAGGGGGCGCCCGGAGGGAGGCGCAGGGCTCCCTGACACTCCTTTCACCTTCTCCGACCTGGGAGCCAGGTGATCCGGCCTCGAGGAGCCGGAAACTTTGACGGGAATGTTGGAGTCTGCCGGCAAGCCCCACGGGCGGCTCTCTCGGCCCCGGCTACTCCTGCCTCTTCTCTCCGCCGTGCGCGCCCTCCCACGAGCTCCATCCTCCGAGGGGCGCGGGGCCCCAGCAAGACCAGCGTTGGGGCCGCCAGTGACCAAGCTCCTGGGCATTGGAGAAGTCGGTCGAGCTGGGGAAAAAAGAGAGATGAGTTGGGACAGAAGACACCCCGCAGCCCCGCCTGCGTTCTCGCAGTGAGGGGCGTGTGGGGGCGAGAGCTCTTTAGCCAGAGTCTCCTCCACCGCCTTCCGGCGTGCCAGCGATTCCACTAGCACTCCCCGCAGGACGCCGAGGAGAAGGGACGATTTTATTAGTTTAGATGCCTGTGGGTTTGAACCGCACTTGGCCAGAGCTGACCCCATAACTCCCCCCATCGCTTCCGTTCCTGAGAACGTGGAGTGCCCGCGGGTGTAATTCTGTGTTGGACTTTGGCGGCCTGGACGGTCCCTGATGGCACCTGTGTCCCAAATTTTAAAACAGAGGCCCATCACAGAGATAGGAGTGCCCAGTGGGGGCATAAAGAGAGGAAATGCGAAGTTTTCTTGACCCTCCCTCTCCTAACCCCACACCCAAATATGTCTGCATCCCCTCCCCGCTCACTCCCAACTTGCCAACTTGGCACCGGCTTTTCTTCCGAGTTAAGAGCACCCCACGCCCCAATTCCGCGTGGGACTGGAGAGGCAGGCACCTCTGTGCCCAGGAGAAAAGCTTGCCGCTGCAAGGCTCCAAGTTCCCAAGAACAGAGGTCAGCTAGAAGTGGCTTTCTGTTTTGCTTTGGCCTTTCTCACGCCCCGCTCTTAACCAGCTTTGCAGGGGCTTCTGGGGTGCTGATAGGTAAGATCGCACCCATCCACGCAGGTCGGGTTCCCTTTCCCCTTCCTGCTCATCTTTCTGCCCCCTAGGGGAGGTGGGGGATGCTGCTGGAGAAGTGTATGTGTCTGAGCAGAAAGCTAGGTGGCCTTCAGGTGGGCGTCCCCTTGTCGTGCCTTCAGCAGCCTGGTAGGTGTCCTCAGGCCAGGTCTCTCTGCACATGTGGACCCTGTGAGAAGGCAAGCCGAGCCAATGTAGCTGTGTCAGAAATTCCCACCTGCTGGAGTGAAAAACTCACTGCCTGTCCATCTCCCTGGGGATGTGAAGATCACCGGCAGGGATGTGTCTTGATTCTCCTTTTCTTAAGTGGTGAAGTAAATGCCATCTTATGGTCTTTGAGGAAAGACGCACATTGTTTGCCAGGTGGGCAGAGCTACACCGAGTCTCTGCTGGGTCAGCCCCTGTTCATCTGGGCACCTCCTAGGTCTGCTTCACTAGGTCCCTTTCTCACCCTTAGGCCCGCTGCCACACCCCCTGCCCTCCTGCCAACTCCTCCCACCTTCCCCCAGTTTTTCTGTTCTTTACATAGGTGGCTGGGTGATAAAGAATCTACCTACCAATGCAGGAGGCACAGTAGATGGGGTTCCATCCCTGGGTTGGAAAGATACCCTGGAGGAGGAGATGGCAACCCGCTCCAGTATTCTTGACTAGAGAATCCCATGGACAGAGGACCCTGGCCAGCTATAGTCCAGAGGGTCACAAAGAGTCAGACATGACTGAGCATGCATGCCCATGCCCTTTATAACATTTTGTTGCTGTTATTGTTAGATCAGAATCCTATGGGATTTTTTGTAAGAAACCTTTCTAAGAAGACAGAATAAAAGAAAGAGAGAGAAAAAAAGCAAACTACAAAAGTAATAAAACAGGCTGAGGTGAGCCATGGGTACATAGACTTCTGAATTTTCAGTGACTGAAAATCCAGGCATTTTATTGTTTTGTATTGGCTGTCATTGTACAACTGACTGGGTGCATGGGCTCCTGCCTCCCACCCCCAACCCTCCACGCCCCCACACACACTGAAGGGAGTTCTTGATCCTTGCTGGTATTTCTCATCTGTCAGTCAGGGATGCCTGTCCCTCCGGGATGCTGGGAGGATAAAATGAGATTACATTAAAGCTTGGGGTCTGGCCATTAGAGAGTGTTGTTGGAGACCGTGGGTCCGTCTTGCTCTTTGACCCTCTGCAAAGCTGAGCCCTGGTCCCATCTCTGGTGTATTGGGGTGGGGGGCTGCCCTCTGGGACCTTTCTTCTGAGTATGTATTGACCTCTCTGCTTCCCTTGACCTGCAGTGGAATCCTGGACAACAAAACAGCCCAGGCAAAATCTCCAGGCTTTTTTTTTTTTTTTTGCCACCCACTCCCCGCCCTGCCCCCTGCAACTGACCCTGTTGGGGTTTGAATGGCCCCAGCACTTAGAAAATTTTCCCTTAGCCCAGATCCACTTCTCCAGGTCCTCCAGCATATCTGATGCTCCTGTGAAAACTGAATATTCATGTCTGGCCCTGCCCTTTGAGGAAATGAAGCTTCTTTTAATCTGTTTACTCTTTCATTCACAAACACAGAGCACCCACTGTGTGCCCGGCACTGGGGATGTGATGATGAATAAATCAGTCAAGATGTCATTGTATTGTTAAGGAAATTGATGCAAACGTTGTTTAAATTTGTTATTGCTATAATGGCAGCAGGAACAGTATTTGAGCAGTAATTGATTCTTCCAGGGCTGGGATGGGAGTTCAGAGGATGCCTCCCTGAAGGAGTAGTATTAGGTTAGACCCTGCTAAAAGTTTCCATCATGTGGCTCCAGCACTTGCCATCCTCACATCACTCCTGCTCTCTGGAAACTGGTAGCAGCACGGGCCCAAAGAGCTCTTCTTTTTTCTGGAAACTTCCTTACCTGCAAGTGTTCTCCTCATTCGCAAATGGGATGGGAGTGCCAGTGCTGGGCTGAATGAAGGCACCATTTTTCTCTGACAGCACTTCAGGTTCATCCCAGTCTGCAGGACCCACCATGGAGACGCCCAGTCCTTACAATTCCCTGGTGCTGCCTTGGTCCAAGCAGAAGGGCTGTTGGGGTAACATACCATCAGAGGGATGTTTCCTCTCTTGGGGAGTCAATGGGAAGGGAAGTGATTTATGGTCATTCTGGATCCTCATTGGAACAATACAAAATGAACTCGAATAATGGATGATGGTAGTTTCCTGTTCAGTGAAACTCTGCTAACAGAGACCATGGCCAACACTTTCATAGTCCAACAGGTATGGCATTTATAAGTATACACAATTACTTATACATGTAGTGGAAGTTCACTGTTATGCCCCAAAGTGGCCAAAGGGTTTATCTATTTGTTATGAGAAAAACTATACTTTCATATTTGAAAATTGTTTCTATCTTGATTGACTTGGTGAAATGAAAATGTTGATAACTCTGTGGCAGGGAAAGTGGGACAGAGGAGAACTTTCACTGACTGTTAACTATTCCATCAGATTAATGTTGGCTATTAATCTACTGTTGAATATTCATAAATAATTAATCCCCCCCTAATATACTGCCTGCTCTTTGGCACTCAGCTAAGATCTCCTTTCCCTGGTCAGCACATCACAGGCTGGCTCAGCTTCTCTCTCTTTCCTTTAAGTCTGAGCCTCTAGTTGATGATGAATCATGCCCTGCCTTGTGGCATCTTTTGTATTGTTGCCTTTTTATTACTGTTACAAGAGTTTATTCTTTGTCTATCCAAGTAGATTGTAAGTTCCTTAGAGCAAGAACCATTTAAAGTCTCTCCTTGATATAGGATACTATTTATAGAATGCACACTGACCAACAGAATTATATTCCTTGAATAGGCATTAGAGATCGTCTGGTCCAAGGCCTTATTCTATATAGAAGTGAGGCAGTCCCAAGGGTGAAAGAACCAATAACGTTTACATCCTAGTCCGTCTTTTTAAGGAAATCATTTGAGGATGTATCTCAGCAAAACAAGAGAGTAAACCAAAAAAGAAGGTATGAGATCCAGGGAATAGTATATCCAGTTGAAAGCAGCCATGAAAAGCAACCCAGGATAAAATTGTTCAGCAGGCCTGGAGAGCAGTCAGTCTTCATTACTATAGGAGGGTAGAAGGCTCCAGGAATGAGGTTTCTGAGGAAGTTGGGAGAAAGGGACATTCCACAGAGTAGAGAGTATTATTGGTACACTGTAAGAGATTAAAGTGGTGATACAAAACAGAAAGCAAGAAAAACAGAAGGCAATTAGTAACTGCCAGTAAAGACAAAAAGCTGTGTAAAAGTGTTAAGATCTCCAAATGAAGCAAAACTATCCAATTATATCAGGAGGTCAGTAGGCTTCAAAAAGAATAGAGGATTCCAAACACTAAATGAAAAAGAATTTGAGGATATTAGGGATGTGTGTAGAAGGCAGATGTTTCTTCTATCAACAATTTAAAAAAAGAAAAAAGTAACAACTTCAGGAAAAACAAAAAACACTGTATTAAAGGTATAGCTTAAATAGGAAGCAAATCAAACTGTGACCTGGTTTTAAGGCAAGTGGTGGAATATAAGAAAAGCTCTTTTAAGTGCATAGAGTCGGTCTGTGAATAGTGGTGCACAATATGGGTCTCTTTGATTCTGTAGTGAAGAGTATTTGCTTAGTCATAATGATATAAATGCATCTCAGTGGTTTTAGCTTCTAACACCAACCACAGGCAAAGCACTGAAGACTACTTAATAATAGCCTATAAAGGTGGATATAAGATTTTTTTCCCTTGGCAGTATAAAATTAAAAAAAAAAAAACAGCTTATAGAAATTGACAGGTAAATTGTGATAGAATAAATTGTTATTTCCATTTATCCACTGAAAGATAAGCTATGACTTTATGGATAAGCTATGACCAACCTAGACAGCATATTAAAAAGCAGAGACATTACTTTAACAACAAAGGTCCGTCTAGTTAAAGCTATGGTTTTTCCAGTAGTCATGTATGGATGTGAGAGTTGGACTATATAGAAAGCTGAGCACTGAAGAATTGATGCTTTTGAACTGTGGTGTTGGAGAAGACTCTTGAGAGACCCCTGGACTGCAAGTAAATCCAACCAATCAATCCTATAGGAAATCAGTCCTAAATATTCATTGGAAGGACTGATGCTGAAGCTGAAACTCCAATACTTTGGCCACCTGGTGCAAAGAACCGACTCATTGGAAAAGACCTTGATGCTGGGAGGGATTGAAGGTGGGAGGAGAAGGGGATGGCAGAGGATGAGGTGGATGGACAGCATCAGCGACTCGATGGACATGAATTTGAGTAGGCTCTGGGAATTGGTGATGGAGAGGGAAGCCTGCCTGCAGTCCATGGGGTTGCAAAGAGTCAGACAAACTGAGCGACTGAACTGAAAGATGATGTCACATACCCACTTAATGCCATGATTCCTGTGGGAGGAGACTATTTCCTTCCCTGCCCAACGTTATCAGGCTTGGCCATGTGACTCATTTTGGCCAGCTGAGTGAGTGGAAGTGACATATGCTGGGCCTGAGCAGACATTTTCAGAGGCTTTGTGAGGTTCTGCCACCGTTCTTTTCTTTCTCTCATGAGAACGGCAGGTCTCAGATGTGCTCTTCTACCTGGTTCTCAGAATAAAGAGAACAATGGAAGCAGGGCATGACATGTCACACGAGTGAGAAATAAATCTGAGTCATTGAGATTTTTCTGCTGTTGTGTTAGTGTTATTTCCCAGCACAACCTACCACAACTGACTAATTTGTAGAGGGTAGGGTAGAGGTGTGAATACCCTCCTCGTGTGAAGTAAGTGATCAAGACATGCTGTCTGAAGTTGATAGACCAAGAAATAAAGGCTACCAAGGAAATCAGCAGAGACACTGAGATAGTAATGTATCAGGACAATGGGGTCATGTTGAGATAAGAGTGGAAAGAAATGATGAATGATAAAAGTAAGCTAGCTCTTACGCATCATAACAAGAGTCAATAAATGACATCTGTAGTTGATAAGACAGAAAACGCAATATAAGCATACTCTGGAGATTAGGAAAACACCAGAAGAGTTGCCACTCTTTCTGATATCATCGGTTTTTCTTTTGTTGAATGACTCATTCTTAGCACATATACATGCTAAAATTGTCTCTCATCTTTTTAAAATGGGCTCTCTTGACCCTACCCTCACCTCTGCCCGTTGCCCATTGCTCTGTTCCCCTTTATGGTGCGGCTCCCTGGGTGGGTTGTCTACATTTGTTGTCATCAATCCCCCTTCAGCCCACTCTAAGCATGTTTTTACCTCCATCACTTGCCTAAACTGTGTTTATCAGGATCGCCAGTCTCCTCCAGATTTGCTGAATCCAGTGGTCAGTTCTGTCTTCAGACTTTGCAGTCGCTTTGGACACAATTGCTCACTCCTTCCTTGAAAACACTGTCTTTACTTGGCTTCTGGAACACTACACTCCCTAGTTTTCTTTATACCTTGTGAAGCCGTCTCCGTTTCCTTTGCTCATCTCATCAGTTTTTTAAACTTGGGAGTTCCCCAGGCACTCGATCTTCTTGATCTTGATTTTCTCTTTGATCTTGTTCTCTTTTCCGCCCCCACTCACCCCTCTGATGTTCTCGCTCAGTCTCCTGGCTGTAAATTAAATCCTCGTGATGATGACTCCCAGATCCAGATCTCCAGCTCAGACTCTCCCCTGACCTCCAGACTCTTATATCCAACTGATTTCTTCTCAACATCTCTCCTTGGAAACCAAAGGGCATCATAGACTTAACTTACCCAAAAACAGCCTTCTGATTTTCTTCCCCAAATCTACTCCCTCATCTCTCCCCATCTTAGCAATGGCATCCTTCCAGTAGCTCAGGCCAGAGTCTGGGATTCATCCTTGACTCCTCTTTTTCTCACACCCCACGCCCAGTCTGTCAGGAAATACTTGGCTCCGTTTTCAAAAATATAGTCAGTATCTGATCACTTCTGCCTACCTTGGGTCTGCCTTGCTGGCCCAATCCTCCATCTTCTCCAGAATGCAATGGCCTCTTAATGGGCTGCTTGCCTTTATTGACCTTGTTCATAGTCTGTCCTCAGTATGGCAATAAGAGTGATCCCTTTTAAAACCCAAGTGAGTCAGATCCTGTCACTTGGAAACCCTTCAATGGCTGTCATATCATTCGAGTAAAAGCTCATGTTCTCATGATGACCCACCAGACCCTGGGCCAGAAATTTTCAAAAGAAATACAACATGAGCCACAAGTATAATCTAAAATTTTCTAGTGCCTATGTTATAAAAAAGGAAAAGGTGAAATTAACTTTATTAGTATATTGTACTTAACTGAGTGTATCCAAAATTTTATCGTTCAATGTTATATCAATATAAAAATTATTGACAAGATATTTTATGCTTCTTTTATTGTGTACTAGGTTCTCAAAAATCTGTTGTGAATTTTACACTGGCATTGAATCTCAGTTTGGACTAACCCCATTCAAGTGCCCACTAGCCACAGTGGCCATCATATTGGATAACACAGCACCACTGTGGGCTGGGGGACAGCATCTCTCCCACTGTCTTTCTGATTTCATCTCCTCTCCTTCTTGCTTACTGTACCCCAGCCCACTGGCCTCTTCATTGTTTCCTGACTGTTCTGGAAGCATCTTCTCACCTCAAGGCTTTTGCATGTGCTGGAGTACTTGTTCCACAGACATCTGTGTGGATTCCTTGTTCCTATCCTTTACTTTGCTCAAATGTCACCAGCTCACTGGGCCTGTATTGGTTTGTTAGGGCTGCCATAACACATACCATGGACCAGGTGGCTTCAAGATGAGAAATTGTCACAGATCAAGGTGTTAGCAGCACTGGTTTCTCCTGAATTCTCTTTCCTTGGCTTGTAGGTGACTACTTTTTCCGTGCGTCTTCACAGGATTTTCCTTTTGTGTGTCTTTGTGTCCACATCTCTCTTCTTATAAGGATACCAGTCATATTGAGCTAGAGCCCATCCTAAAAGCCTCGATTTCAGTTATTTGCCTCTTTAAAAGACCTTATCTCCAAACACAGTCATGTGTGGAGGCACTGGGAGGTAGGACTTCTGAGGGGACACTCTTCAGCCCATAACACCTTCCAGATGATCTTAAGACTGTGGCTTTCTCCATCCTCCCCAGACTTCCTTTCTTTGGCGAGTTTGTGTTCCTTAAGAGGACTGTCTCTGTCAAACATACGGTGTACAGGGACCTCATCTCCTTTGACTTTGCATCTCAGCTGGAGCACAGACCTGCCAACAGCAGGAGGGGCGTGCTGTAGAAGGCAGCGCGTCAGTTCTCTGCTCGGCACGCTCCTGGGTCTACACTGAGTCTGACACCAACTTCCTCAGGGTCACCTGCTGGCTGACCGTGGCTGCTCCCCACAGCAGCTCCAATTCTTGCAACATCTCAGAAGATACGTGGATGCAATTCATGTTATTGAACCTAACCTGGTCACTCCTCAGTGTCACTGCCCAGGCTGTGACCCCACTCACGAAAGGATATGTTCCACGGGAGACTCGCTGAACAGGTGTCACTTGACACAGTGACTTTTATACATTAGCTTGTAAGTGGTCTTGCAATGCACAGGTCGAGGGGGAGGGTGAATACAGTGGGTGACCTAGAGGGCACTGGACTAAGTCACATCTCTAGTGCGTCAGATTCACAAAGCCCCAGGGAGTTAGGAGGCCCCAGAGCTTGGTCTGGTTCTTCACATGTGTGTAGTTCTGAGCCCCTTCCTCTCTGAGCCTGTTTCCCCATCTGTGAAATGGAAATAACCCCTGCTCTACCATCTCATAAGGCTACTGTGTTCTGTTTAACCACGAAGCACTCCACGGTCAGAAAGGGAGTTATCACTCCCAGTTAACATGAACAAAATTTCCTTTGTTTCCAAGATCAGTCCTGGAGTTTCCCTCTCAGTGTCATTAGGGCAGGCAGCAGAGCCCTAAGCAGGGAGGTTTTTTCAGCCTCTGGTGCCGCGTAGCTCAGAGCCAAGACCTGGGACCTCCTGCTGGGCCCTGCCTGGACCTCACACACTTGACATGCTGGAGGTGAGGGAGTGCCTGGCCTCTAGGGCTTCGTTTACTATTTATGAGAAGGTTCTGCCATTACAACTCCCAAACCCTGGGCCTCTGCGAGGGATATGTCTCTGAGACAACTTTACTGTTTGCTAAGAGGCTCTAGGAGCATCAGGTTGGTGTGTGAGTGTGCATGCAAGTGTGCGCACACACACAGGCACACACACAAATGCCCTTTAAATTTTACCTGTCATTATCTTACTACAAAAGTTAGGCCGTTCTTAGATTTGTGTTTGAACTTCCCAGCTCACGAGTCCAAGGAAACCATTCATTCATCTTGGAGGCCATATTGGTGGTTTGTAGCCTTGAAACCCCATCACCTGGGCAAAAGGTGGACTTGGCCTTGGGAGAGTGTATTTTTATCGAAGTATAGCAGATTTATAATATTATATTAGTTTCAGGTGTACAAAATAGTGATTCAGTGTATTTATAGATCATACTCCATTTAAAATCATTACAAAGTGTTAGCTGTATTCCCCTGTGCTGTAAAATACCTCCTTGTAGCTTATTTTATACATAGCAGTTTGTATCTCTTAATCCCCTGCCCCTGTCTTGCCCCTCTCCCTTTCCCTCTCTCCACTAATAACCACTAGTTTGTTCCCTCTGTGTTTCTGTTTTGTTACGTTCATTCATTCCTTTTTATAGATTCCACATATAAGTGATAATCATACAGTATTTATCTTTGACATTTCACTAAGCATAATAACCTTCAGGTCAGTCCACACCGTTGAAAATGACAGAATTTCATTTTTTTAAATTAATTTTATTGAAGTATAATTGATTTACAATGTTGTGTTAATTTCTGATGTACAGCAAAATGATTCAAGTGTGTGTGTGTGTGTGTGTGTGTGTATATATATATATTCTTTTTTCACATTCTTTTCCATTATGGTTTATCAGAAGATATTGAATATAGTTCTCTGTGCTACACAGTAGGGCCTTGCTGTTTATCCATCCTATATTTAATAGTTTGTAACTGCTAACTCCAAACTCCCAAGCCTCTGCACAGCCCCCAGGAAACCACAAGTCAGTTCTCTGTCTGGTGGATATGTCTGATAGATATGTTTATTTGTGTTGTATTTTAGATTCCACATATTAGTGATATCATATGGTATTTGTTGTCCTCTTTCTTACCTACTTCGCTTAGTATGACAATCTCTAGGTCCATCCCTGTTGCTGCAAATGGCATATTTCATTCTTTTCTTGTGGCTGAGTAATATCCCTTCCTATATATACACCACATCTTCATCCATTCATCTGTGGATGGATACTTATATGCGTTTATTGTATGAAAGGTCTTAAGTTCATTGAATAAGTCATTTTTCTTGAAAAGAATAAAATAACATGAGACCAGGGCTGTCCTAGAACCTGGAATGTGTAGGGTCCCTGGCCAGGCCTTCTGTAGGCTTTGATCTTCACTGAGAAGTTTAACCCTGAAGCCAAGAATGATTTGGTGCTTGCAGAGAAGAGCCTGTCACTTGTCCTGAAACTTCAATAAAGAAAATGGTCCACCTTTCCCAGGGTCAGGAAGCTTTAGGGCCATCTGACGACTTCATTTTACAGAGAACAGGCCTCCTCCAGGACCTGAGGCTCTTCCCCACAACCTCACATCACTTTCCTAGCCCCAGACCTTCCACCCTGGTGCCTCGAACTTGTGTGTGTGTGTGTGTGTGTGTGTGTGTACAAGCACGCACGTGCTCACACGCTTGTTCAGTTGTGTCCAACTCTTTGCAACCCCATGGACTATAACCTGCCAGACTCCTTTGTCTATGGAATTTTCCAGGCAAGAATACTAGAGTGGGTTGCCATTTCCTTCTCTAGGAGATCTCAACCCAGGGATCGAATACACGTCTCCAGAGTCTCCTGCATTGGCAGACAAACTCTTTACGCTGTACCACCTGGGAAGCCCTGTACTAGAGGGTTAATTACTTATTTGTTAAGTTAAACGACTGTGCAGGTATTATATAGACTTGATGAGGGCTGCAGGGGACACCACGTGACTCATCAGTGACCACATCCAGTCCCATCACCCAGAGTCCCTTCTTCTCACGGCCCCAGCCTTCCCCCTCGTAAGCTCTACTGAGATCTAGCTACATACCATAAATATCACTTTCAGAATGCGCAGCTCGGTGGTGTTTAGCAAATCCAGAGCCTCTTGCTCCTCTTCCTGCCCTGCCTTCCAGCCTCAGCATTTGGCCACTTTCTGTTCAGAACCTCGGGAGCTTCCTGTGACAGGAACACCTTCAGGCAGGTGCTTCTGAGGAAGGGAGATTGTTCGGGCACCTTTTGGTCACGACTGCCTCCAAGTTCTGCTAGTCAGGGATCTGCGTCTCAGAAGGTGAGGCCCAGATGGGTGAGATGCGAGCCACCTGGAGGCTTCCGGAACAAACATTGTTTGGGAGGTTGTCATGTTTTATTTTCTGTTTTGTTTTAAAAAGAAACATCTCAGCAAGAAGGAAAACTTTCTCAGTGAAAACACAAAAACATGGCACTGGTGGTATAAGCTGAAACGTGGGCCATTTCCGAGGTGGAAATGTCCCCTCTCCCTGGGGACGCATGGCCCTGGTCGTGGATATTGCATAGGCCTGAGAGTCACCCTTCGGCCAGGCGGCAGAAAGCCACGCCCATAGCACCTCAGATGGACGTGGGTCTTCTGGGCTACAGCTCAGTGCTCCTATGGTTTTAATAGAATTTCCATGTTAGCAGATTAAGCCCATCTCTGCCCATAGCTCAGCTCTGCTGATTTCTTTCTGCTTCTCTGAAACCTGCAATAGCTCTCTATTGTCCATGGACTAAGCTCACATTCCACATTGGACCCACCAGGATTCAACAAACTTCGCTTCTTCTTTCCCTCCCTTTAATTTAGTCGAAATGAAGCACATGGTTTTATGGTGCCCCTCTGGACCCCTGCCTGGAGCATCCTCCTGCACCATCAGGTCTAAATCCTGCCCACCTCCCAGGCCCATCTCCAAGGCCCTGCTCTTCCAACCCCTTTTTGACCATTCCCATGTGGAGCACCTTCCTGGGACTGTCAGGCCATTTAGGACATTTCTCTTGTTTTCATTAAATTCTGTTCTTCTGTTGTCTTAATCTTTGTACTGGAATCATCTCCTTGAAGGGTGGGGCCATGCTACATCACCTTCCACCTCCCACAGCACCTGGCAGGGTCCAGTAGGCACTTGTCGGGGGGGAGGTGTGTGTGCAGCTGACTTCTGGTTGTGAAGATGGGGTCAAGAGCACATCTTTACTCCCTTACCCTAGTAAGTGTGTCCCTCAGCCGAGGGACACAGCGTTCATGTCAGTTCTTAGCCTTCCTGACTCAGAAGGAAGGGATTCCGTTCCCAGGTCTGAGACGGCACTAGAGCAGGGCTGTGCCACAGCAAGGGTGTCTCTTGAGGGTCCTTGGTGTTTCAGCTCCTCAGGAGAGGGATGTGGGGCAGAGGCAGGATGTTGGCCTCCCCATCTGTGGGCCAGAGGGCTTGCTCTGTGGTGGATTCATTGAGGACAGCCACCGTGGGACTGGGAATAGCCAGGTCGACAGCCAACAACAGCTAAGTGTAGGTGGGGATGGAGGGGGGAGCAGTGGAGGCAAATCAATCTTAGTAAACCATTTTAATAAAGATTTGTTTGGGCAATAGCCATCAAATTAAATCTAGGGGGATATTTTGATGAGAAGCAGGATATCTGCATGATCTTAAAGTGTTTCTCCACAGAATGCTTCTTAATTGCAAGGGGAAGAATCATACAGTGGAGAAACCAGACAGCCTCTTGGCTGGGTGAACAAAATAACATTACCCAGACCTTGAAAACCTGCTAGAAGAAAGAAGCCAGTCACCAAGAACCATACACTATGTGATTCCATTTGTATGATATGTCCAGAATAGGCCAATCCGTAGAGACAGGAGATAGTTGTGGGAAGAGTGATATGGTTGGGAGGTCAGGGGGAATAATTGGTAATGAGTATAGAGTTTCTTTTGGGAGTGATGAAAACATTCTAAAATTGATCAGTGGTGATGGTGGCACCACCTGAAGATGCTGAAAGCTATTGCATGATTAAATGGGTGAATGCCACAGTATGTGACTTATATCTCAATAAAGCTGTTTAAAAAATTAGCATCATCAAGGATGGACAGACAGACATTGCATGCCTCTGGACGTGATATCTTGAGAGGGACGCAACATTACTTTTGTGGTATTCTAACCAGGGGTGCATAATCTGAATCTATTCATGAGGAAATATCAGATAAGCCCCAAATAAGAAGGACAGTCTACAAAACACCTGTCATGTGGTATCATCACAATATCATCATTGTGAAAATTAAAGGATACAAAAAAGCATGATCATTAAATATAAAGTATAATCTTAAGGGTATTGGATTCTGTACTGGAGGGAAAAAGAATACCAAATAAGGACATTAGTGGGACAATTGGACAAAATTGGAATGTGGACTGTAGATTAGAAAAAAACATTGTATCCATATTGTGTTTCCTAAAATGGGTAACAGTGCTGTGGAAATGTAAGAGAATATTTTGTCTTTGGAAACACACTGAAGTATTAAGGAATAAAAAACCATGATGTATGCAGCCTGTTTACAAATGGTTCAGAATAAAAGATAATAATATGTAAAGATAAAGAGAGAGAAGGACAAAACAAATCTAGTCCAGTGTTAAAAAACTGCAATCTGGGTAAAGGGTAGACAGGATTTTTCTGTATTATTCTTGAACTTTTCTGTTAGGTTTGGAAGTATTTTAAAATCAGAAGTTAAAAATTATACGGTTAAAAGTCAAAAATTCTGAACTCATAGTTTAGGTATACCTGCTGCTGCTAAGTCGCTTCAGTGGTGTCCGACTCTGTGTCCAGCCCCATAGATGGCAGCCCAGCAGGCTCCCCGTCCCTGGGATTCTCCAAGCAAGAACCCTGGAGTGGGTTGCCATTTCCTTCTCCAATGCAGGAAAGTGAAAAGTCAAGTGAAGCTGCTCAGTCCTGTCCGACTCCTAGCGACCCCATGGACATCAGCCTACCAGGCTCCTCCGTCCATGGGATTTTCCAGGCAAGAGTACTGGAGTGGGGTGCCATTGCCTTCCCAACTGCACCTAAATCCAAGTGGCTACACCCAATGTAAGTGCTTTTCTATCACTTGAGGTCTACCAGCTCTATCTCAGTCAGGGACCACCTGGGGCCATGGGAAAAAAAAGTCATGGTATAAGGTGGCATTGGCTTGCAGGGCCCAGACGCCCAAGAGGGATTTTCTCAAGGAATGCCAAACATTAAAACCCCAAGGTGGTGCAGAAGCTTACTGCAGCCATTTGGAAGTGTGAACCATTTCTCTGCTCCATCAAACATATCTATCAAAAAATACAGGCTAGATTATAATGAAGTGAGTTTCTGGGGAGGCTGGAGCCAGTGGGCAGTGCACATAACTGGCCTGCCCTGCCAGTGGCTGATTGAGACTGACCGGCTGCCTTCCAGCCTTCCCTGGGGGCCCGTCAGGCAATCTGAATGCTCAGCCAGAGCTGGAGTAGGTCCCAGTGCTGCAGAGCTATTTTGGAGAAGTCTTTCTGGTATTGGTAATTCCTCTTTTTGACATCTCAGAGTGAAGTTCAAGAATCACTTGTGGGCCTCAAAGAAACCAGCCTCAAGCCAACAATCAATGATTGCACCATGCTGGGAGGGCATGGAGAGCCGCCCTTCGCCCTTCGGCCTGGGCTGCTCTGAGAGGTCATATGGATTGAACGTAGAAGTGGAATCTTTCCAGGGATCGCGCTGTGGCCTGACTCAGAGAGGAGAAAAATAAACATAACCATCTTAGGTCCTATAGGCTGGGGTTCTGTGGTTCGAGGCAGAGAGGGGGACAAGTGGCTGATATGCCAAAACTCCCCAGGTTGGGCATGGCCAGGTTTCCAAGGTCTGGGCCCTCAGTGCCTGTGGCTGGACTCTGAGGTCCATTCCGAGGAGAGGTGTCTAACCCTGGGGCTTGGGAATCAATTTGGGGTAAAGGAAAGCAAAGAAAAGCTCATGACCTTGGCAAGATCCTGATTGCTTGGGCCCACACTTGGATGGGATGGCTGTGCGTTTTATTTTCCCTGCCGGCTTCTCCTCTGAGCTTAATGCAGAACCTCCCACAAGGTACCATCAGTGTTCCTGCGTGGGCTCCCCTGAGGACTGAGAGCTGGTCTTCCTGTGCCAGGATGTAAGGACTTGGAGGTAGACTCACGCGCTCCTTAAAGGTAGACCCAGGAAGGAAGGAGTGAGCAGTTACATCTCCCCAATGCTGTTTGCGTCCCATCATTTCATGTCGGCATGGAGTCCCTCACCCACCACCCCTAGGCATCAGGGCATTGGCACTACCACCAACCGTGGGGGAGATGCACGTGGTTCTTACTGTAAGTCTGGAGATGGTGAACACAGACTGGAGGGAGAGGATAGGGTTGACGGGTAGAATATGCATTAAAATCGAGAAATTTATTTACTCTTTTGGACTTCCTGGCCTACCCGTCATTCAAGCTTTGGGTTTTTAATCTATCACATGCCGACATAGTCAAAGCTATGGTTTTTCCAATAGTCATGTATAGATGTAAGAGATGGACCATAAAGAAGGCTGAGTGCTGAAGAAACTCATGCTTTCAAACTGTGGTGTTGGAGAACTCTTGAGAGTTCCTTGGACTGCAAGGACATCCAACCAGTCAATCCTAAAGAAAGTCAACCCTGAATATTCATTGGAAGGACTGATGCTGAAGCTTGAAGCTCCAATATTTGGCCGCCTGATGTGAAGAACCGACTCACTGGAAAGACCACTGATGGTGGGAAAATATTGAAGGCAAAAGAGAAAGGGGTGCAGAGGGTGAGATGTTAGATAGCATCACCGACTCAATGGACATGAATTTGAGCAAAACTCTGAGAGACAGTGGAAGACAGAGGAGCCTGGCATGCTGCAAGTCCATTGGGGTCACGGAGTCAGACATGACTTAGCAATTGAACACCAAGAAATCTATCACATGGGTTAGTCTTGTCTCCTCAACTACTCCTCTCTTGTGTCCCCCGGAGTGTGGCCCAGCCCACAGCATGGAGCAGGAGCCGAGCCACACCTGCTGACTGATAATGAGCTGGGAAGGAGCATGGCCCCTGCCAGGCTGCGATCCCAAATCCTGGCTTCTGGTTCCAGACCTGTGTAACAGCAGCCTTGGCCCAGTGGTCTTCACCCACCCACACCCCACCCTCCCCACCACCACCATGGGCCCCCACTTTGTACTCATCCCAAAGGAAAGTGATTATTGTTCTTGCCTCCTTGTTTGTACTGAGATAGTTAATGAAATAAGATCAAGCTCCCACGACCATGTTCCCTATCAGTCAGGAAGTGAATGGGGGCTCTGTTCCAGCAGCTTGTCTGGCTCCTCTCACTCCTGCCACCTGGCTCATTCTCCTGCTTTCATGCTCTGAGGGCCTGAGTGAGGCTTGCCCTTGCTGAGGTGGGCAGGAGGGGAGGCTACCCCCTCCTCTTCCCCACCCACCATCCATTCTCCACCCATCCCTGGCCTGGAGGCTGAGCTCCAAGTGACCTCACCTGCTCCAGGTGTGTCGGCCAATGGGAGGCACTGGCAGAGGTCAGAGGAAAGGAAGAGAGAGGTTGGGTGTTGGCCCTTCCAGCTCCTTCTGGCTTGGCTGTGACTGCAGCTTCAGGCCAGTACTCCCTCTTCCTGCACCCAGCCCTCTCCAGACTCAGACAACACCGCCCTTCCTGCTCCTTCTGTTGCAAAAACGTCAGCATTTCACTCTCCCTGGTGGTCCTCCTGGTCCTGCCCAGACCTCTGTCAATAGTCACTGACCCCGACTGGCACAGAGACCCCCACCTGGGCTGTGGAACCTGAACCCACCAGCTTGGCACCACTACCGCCTCTGTCCACACCCGCCCCCCCCCACAGCCCAGTTTTGCTAAGAAGTTGGTTTCTAACACAGTCTTCCTCCTGGAAGCTCTGGAACAGCCAGTACACGAAGCCAGAAAAGAGTGGGCGTCCAGCTTCCAAATGGCTCTCGTGCTCGTGAGATGCCACATTCCTGAGAGTGGCCCGGGGGAGGGGGTGGGCCAGGGAGGGGGTGCTGACACCGTGCTGAGCGGCACCCCCCCACCCCCACCCCAGGGCCAGGAATCTTCCTTCTGTGTTTTCCTTTATGGGATTTCAACAGACACCAGCCCCAGCTCCCTCCTGGACAGTCGCGGGCCCTGGCTCAGAGATCTCTGGGCTGCCCCTCCTTCCCCAGTGGCAGAAGCCAGGGTTCTACCTTTCCCCTCACCCCCACCTCCACCCCTCCCCACCCTCGGTCCCCTTCGCAGACCTCTGATTGCTGGAAGCATCATCGCTGCCTCGAGAGCCACCGCCCTCCTTCACACTGGAGCCTGTTGGCCACTCGGCCCGCTCTCTCTCTCTCCCTCTTTTCCTGATGTGAGTCTGAATACCGTCCACCTTTTAAGAACTAGCTCCCATTCACAAGCAACTTTTTGCTATTTCTCCGTCTTTATGATCACTTTGGAAGTTGCAGCGTCAGGCCAGGCTGTTGTAACAGCTATTTTACCTCACTGTCCTGTGAAAGTCGTTCAGTCGTGTCCGACTCTTTGTGACCCCATGGATGGTAGCCCGCCAAGTTCCTCTGTCCGTGGAATTCTCCAGGCCAGGATACTGGAGTGGGTAGTGATTCCCTTCTCCACTTTAGGCTTCACGGAGAGCAAATGTGTGTTCTGCTCCAGCCATCTCATCCTCCGTGGTCCCCTTTTCCTCCTGCCCCTAATCCCTCCCAGCATCAGGGTCTTTTCCAATAAGTCAACTCTTCGCATGAGGTGGCCAAAGTATTGGAGTTTCAGCTTCAGCATCAGTCCTTCCAAGGAACACCCAGGACTGATCTCCTTTAGGATGGACTGGTTGGATCTCCTTGCAGTCCAAGGACTCTCAAGAGTCTTCTCCAACACCACAGTTCAAAAGCATCAATTCTTCGGTGCTCAGCTTTCTTCACAGTCCAACTCTCACATCCACACATGACCACTGGAAAAACCATAGCCTTGACTAGACAGACCTTTGTTGGCAAAGTAATATCTCTGCTTTTGAATATGCTATCTATGTTGGTCATAACTTTCCTTAAGGAAATGCAGTGCTAAACTACAATGAGGTATCATACCACACTGGGAAGAATGGCCATTGCCCAACACACTACAAACAATAAATGCTGGAGAGGGTGTGAAGACAAGGGAACCCTCTTCCATGGATGCTTGGGATGTAAATTGGAAACAACCACTATGAGGGACACTATGAAGGTTCCTTCAGCCATGGAAGGAAGAATGAGGTTAGAACACTCCCTATCACCATACACAAAATAAACTCCAAATAGTATAAATATCTAAATATAAGGATGGATACTATGAAATCCTTGAGAAAAATATAAACAGGACATAATTTGACATAAAATGCAGCAAGTTCTTTGTGGACCCACATTTTTAGAATAAACAAAAATAAACTACAAATCAGAAACCAGGCCAAACTAACCTTAAAAGGATTTGCATAGCAAGGAAAACCCTAAACAAAAGACAAGGACAACACTCAGAATAGGAAAAAAAAAATTGCATTGAGATCCCTACAAGGAATTCATCTCCAAACCATGCAAGAAGTTTGTGCAACTCAATGTTAAAAATATGTACACCTCTCCCTCCCCACACACAAAAATGGGCCAAATATCAAAATGGATATTTCTCTGAGGAATGCCAACAGACTGCAATCTGGCACATGAAAAGATGCTCAGTATCACTAATATTCAGTTCAGTCTCTCAGTCGTGTCCGACCCTTCGCGACCCCATGAATCGCACCACGCCAGGCCTCCCTGTCCATCACCAACTCCCAGAGTCCACCCAAACTCATGTGCATCGAGTTGGTGATGCCATACAGTCACCTCATCCTCTGTCATCCCCTTCTCCTCCTGCCCTCAATCCCTCCCAGCATCAGAGTCTTTTCCAATGAGTCACCTCTTCGCATGAGGTGGCCAAAGTATTGGAATTTCAGCCTCAGCATCAGTCCTTCCAATGAACACCCAGGACTGATCTCCTTTAGGATGGACTGGTTGGATCTCCTTGCAGTCTAAGGGACTCTCAAGAGTCTTCTCCAACACCACAGTTTAAAAGTATCAATTCTTCGGCGTCAGCTTTCTTCACAGTCTAACTCTCACATCCATACATGACATCACTAATATTAGAGAAAGGGGAATCAAAACTCTAATGAGGATTGAGCTCACATTTGTCAGAAAAGCCATCTTAAAGAATAAATGCTTGAGAGGTTATGGAGAGAAGGGAATCCTCCTGCACTGTTGATTGCAATGTACATAGATAATCTGGTAGAGAGAAGACTATAGAGGTTCATTTTAAAAATAACATAGAAACACTTTTAGACCCAGAAATCCCACGATAGGGCATAAATCTGGGGGAAAATAAAAAAATGTTAAAAGATGTGGGTCCCCCTTCCCTCTTGGCCTCCCTAGGTACAATAGCCAAGTCAGGGAAGCAAGTTAACTGTAGAAATTACAGACGAATGGATACAGACAATCAAGTACGTATACACAATGCAATATTACTCAAACATAAGAAAGTAGGAAATAATGCCAAGTCTAACCACAGGAAAGAATGTAGAGATGGTCATTCCAAGAAAAGTAAGGCAGACAGGGAGAGACAAGTATATGATGTCACTTCAAGGTGTAATTAAAAATGCATAAAAATAAACTTCTTTCCCAAAGAGACACAGCCTCACAGACTTAGAAAATAAACTTTCAGTCATCAAGAAAGTGAGATGGGGGGCAGGGAGAAACATGCTGCTTCAGACTAACAAATGCACACTACTATTTATAAAATAACTCACTAGGACCCACTGTGTAACACAAGGAAACTTACAGTACTCTATAATGACCTATATAGAAAACAATCCAAAAAAAAAAAAATACATGTATACAACCATGTGGAAGTGAATCAAATTGCAGCAGACTGGAAAAAAAAAAAAAACCCACAAGGTTGTAATTCAAATTATAGGATAAAAGCAGTTCAAATTATAGAATTAAAACAGAGGGAAAACATGCTGACTATTCCCCTCAGGCCATAGTGACCTGGGTTGGTGCCACATCCCTGGAGCCCGACTGGCTTTGGTCCCGTATCTGGAGTGTAGTGAGTCTCAGAGAGCTGGGAAAATGTGCTGGCAGTGTGCTACCACCATGGACACGGAGTCTCTTTTGACTTCTGCATGAGCGGACAGTCTCCAGATACAGGTGGGAGAAATTAAGAGTCTTGAGTTACCATATACTGTTAATATATATCAAGTAGATGATCAAAAATTAACTACTGAAGAGCATAGGGAAGTTTATGTACACTGTAGTCACCTATATGCAAAAAAGCTGAAAGAGAATAAATGAACATCTACATATAAGTGAATCACATTCCTCTACAACTGAAACAAACACTACATACAAATCAACTTTATTCCAACATAAAATAACAAGGAAATAAGAGGGGAAAAGAACAGTGAGGCATGAAGTCATGCTCTTCCCCTGTGACCTTTATCCGCACAAAGCCACGAAAAGCAGAGCTGCTGGGCATTTAATATTCACAAGGATGGGGTAGGGGATGTAAGTAAAAACACCTGCTCTGGAGAAATGACCTAGGGGTTGTCATCAAAAAGAATTCAAAACAAAGCAGGCATTTAAGTGGACAATTTCAAGAGGTATGTTTAATTCACACCCTTTAAAAAAAAATCATGTGAAAAGATGGAAACATTGCTAAATAATAGAGAAATGCAAATCTAAACTGTGGTGAGGTATCACATCACACCGGGAGGAATGGTCATTGTCAAACACTCTACAATCAACAAGAACTGAAGAGGGTGTAGAGACAAAGGGAACCCTTCTCCACTGATGCTTGGGATATAATTTGGTAATGGCCACTATGAAGGGCACGCTGAAGTTTTCTTCAGCCATGAAAATGAGAATGAGATTAGAATATTCCCTGACACCATACTCAAAAATAAACGCCAAATAGTATATCTAAAAGTAAGGACAGACACTATAAAATTCTTGAGGAAAATATAAACAGGATATGATTTGACATATATTACAGCAAATTCCTTGTGCATCCATATCTTAGAATAATGAAAAATAAACTACAAACCAGAAAAAGGGATTAAACTTAAAAGCATTGGAATACCAAAGGAAATAAAAAATGAAACACTCAGAATAGGAAAAAATATTTGCAAATGAAGATACCCACAAGAAATTTATCTCCAAAATATACAAACAGCCCCTGCCACTCAATATAAAAAATATATACACGAGAAAAAATGAGACAAACTTTGAATGAGAACAGTTCAAATGACAGGATGAAAACAGAATAAACAACAAAAGATGCTGACTCTATTCCATTAAGGCCATAGTGACCTGAGCTGCTGTCACATCCCTGAAGCCTGGGAGGCTTGTTTCCCAAGGATGGACTGTCATGGGGCTGACAGAGCTGGGGAGGATGTGCCAACCAATGAGCCCTGCCCCATGGTCTGGGTGAGCCTGCTCCCCTCTACACGGGCCCACAACCTCCAGATACAGGAGGGTCCTCCTGCAGTGAAACTATGGCTACTGCACCCAAAGGATGTGGAGCCTCTGGGCTGAAAGAGCTTTGAAAAACCCCGTGGGCTCCATGTCTCCTGGTGGTGGGGTTCCTACCTCCAGCCTCCTTCCTTAGGGTCCTCCCATCTACAGATGAAAGCACTCTCCCCAGAGTGGTGTTGCAGGAAAGGGGATGTGTCCAGGGGACAAGGGTAAAGAAGGAAGAAGGAATGGGACACAAGCTTTAAGTGCTTCTTCTGGCACTTTCCACTCTTGACAATCCAGAAACAGGACTTTCCCCAAGGCTCTGGTTCCCTCAGTAACCCGAGTTGAGCATAAAGACATGCTGCCACCTTGTGTCCATTTTCCATAACAACAACTTTGAAACCATATTCCCAAGGCCTGCAGTTCAGTTCAGTTCAATTGCTCTGCTGCTGCTGCTGCTAAGACGCTTCAGTCGTGTCCGACTCTGTGTGACCCCATAGACAGCAGCCAACCAGGCTCCTGCGTCCCTGGGATTCTCCAGGCAAGAACACTGGAGTGGGTTGCCATTTCCTGCTCCAATGCGTCAAAGTGAAAAGTGAAAGTGAAGTCACTCAGTCGTGTCCGACTCTTCACGACCCCATGGACTGCAGCCCACCGGGCTCCTCCGCCCATGGGATTTTCCAGGCAAGAGTACTGGAGTGGGGTGCCATCAGTTGCTCAGTCGTGTCCAACTCTTTGCGACCCCATGAACTGCAGCATGCCAGGCCTCCCTGTCCATCACCAACTCCCAGAGTTCACTGAAACTCATGTCCGTCGAATCAGGGATGCCATCCAGCCATCTCATCCTGTCGTCCCCTTCTCCTCCTGCCCCCAATCCCTGCCAGCATCAGAGTCTTTTCCAATGAGTCAACTCTTCGCATGAGGTGGCCAAAGTATTGGAGTTTCAGCTTTAGCATCAGTCCTTCCAAGGAACACCCAGGACTGATCTCCTTTAGGATGGACTGGTTAGATCTCCTTGCAGTCCAAGGGACTCTCACGAGTCTTCTCCAACACCACAGTTCAAAAGCATCAATTCTTCGGCGTTCAGCTTTCTTCACAGTCCAACTCTCACATCCATACACGACCACTGGAAAAACCACAGCCTTGACTAGATGGACCTTTGTTGGCCAAGTAATGTCTCTGCTTTTGAATATGCTATCTAGGTTGGTCATAACTTTCCTTCCAAGGAGTAAGCGTCTTTTAATTTCATGGCTGCAATTACCATCTGCAGTGATTTTGGAGCCCAAGAAAATAAAGTCTGACACTGTTTCCCCATCTATTTCCCATGAAGTGATGGGCCTGCAGGGCTGTAAGTAAAAAACAACTGCCCTCAAGAAATGTCCTAAGGGAGATTATCGGAAAAATTTTCAAAACAGGGAAGACATTTTGAATATTCATTCAAGAAACTAACATGAATAAGTAAGTTTAACTTACACTGTTTAAAAAAAACACATGAAAATATGTCAACATCACTAAATATGAGAGAAATGCAAATCAAAATTTCAATAAGGTATCACCTCACACTGATGAGAATGGCCACAGGCAGAAATTCTACAACCAATAAATGCTGGAGCGAGTGTAGGGCACAGGGAACCCTCCCACACTGATGCTGGGAATGGAAATTGGGAGCAGCCACTGTGGAGGACACGGGGCAGGTTCCTTAGCATGAAAATGAGAATGAAATTAGACTACTCCCTAAAACCATACACAAAATTAACTTCAAATAGATTAAATATCTAAATGAAAGATTTTATGAAAGTACTGAAGAAAAAAACAGAACACGCTTTGACATAAAACGCAGCATTTGTGGTCCACCTCTAATCATCATGAAAAATAAAACACAAACAAATGGGACCTAATAAGCATTAAAAGCAATTGCACAGAAAAGGAAATCACAAGTGAAAGAAAAAAGACAACCCTCATAATGGAAAAAATTCTTGCAAACGAAGATACAGGGAATTTATCTCCAACACATACAAACAACTTGTACAGCACAATATCAGAAAACAAACAATCCAATAAAAAAATCAAAGGTCTAAATGCACGTTTCTCCAAAGAAGGCATAGACATGGCTATAAAGCACATAAAAATATGCTCAGTCTCACGAGTTCTTCAGTTCAGTCACTCAGTCGTGTTCGACTCTTTACAACCCCATGGACTACAGCATGCCAGTTTCCCTGTCCATCACCAACTCCCAGAGCTTACTCAAACTCACATCCATCAAGTTGGTAATGCCATCCAATCATCTCATCCTCTCTTATCACCTTCTCCTCCCGCCTTCAATCCTTCCCAGTATCAGGGTTTTTTCCAAGGAGTCAGTTCTTCGCATCAGGTGGCCAAAGTATTGGAGTTTCAGCTTCAGCGTCAGTCCTTCCAATGACTATTCAGGACTGATCTCCTTGAGGATGGACTGGTTGGATCTCCTTGCAGTCCAAGGGACTCTCAAGAGTCTTCTCCAACATCACAGTTCAAAGGCATCAATTTGGCAGATTCATTTTGATATATGGCAAAACCAATACAATATTGTAAAGTTAAATAAAATAAAATAAAACCATTTAGGAAAAAAAAAAAGCATCAGTTCTTCTGTGCTCAGCTTTCTTTATAGTCCAACTCTCACACCCATACATGACTACTGGAAAAACCGTAGCTTTGACTAGACGGATCTTTGTTTACAAAGTAATGTCTCTGCTTTATAATATGTTGTTAGGTTGGTCATAACTTTTTTTCCAAGGAGTACACGTCTTTCAATTTCATGGCTGGATTCACCATCTGCAGTGATTTTGGAGCCCAAAAAAATAAAGTCTGACACTGTTTTCCCATCTATTTGCCATGAAGTGATGGGACCAGATGCCATGATCTTAGTTTTCTGAATGTTGAGCTTTAAGCCAACTTTTTCACTCTCCTCTTTCACTTTCATCAAGAGGCTCTTTAGTTCTTCTTCACTTTCTGCCCTAAGGGTGGTGTCATCTACATATCTGAGGTTATTGATATTTCTCCTAGCAAACTTGATTCCAGCTTGTGCTTCTTCCAGCCCAGTGTTTCTCATGATGTACTCTGCATATAAGTTAAATAAGCAGGGTGACAATATACAGCCTTGACGTACTCCTTTTCCTATTTGGAACCAATCTATTGCTCCATGTCCAGTTTAACTGTTGCTTTCTGACCTGCATACAGATTTCTCAAGAGGCAAGTCAGGTGGTCTGGTATTCCCATCACTTTCAGAATTTTCCACAGTTTATTGTGATCCACACAGTCAAAGGCTTTGGCATAGTCAATAAAACAGAAATGGATGGTTTTTTTTGGAACTCTTGCTTTTTCGATGATCCAGCGAATGTTGGCAATTTGATCTCTGATTCCTCTGCCTTTTCTAAAACCAGCTTGAACATCTGGAAGTTCACGGTTCACGTACTGCTGAAGCCTGGCTTGGAGAATTTTGAGCATTACTTTACTAGCATGTGAGATGAGTGCAATTGTGCAGTAATTTGAGCATTCTTTGGCATTACCTTTCTTTGTCATTGGAAAGGCAATATGGTTGATCTAAATGACCATATCAAAAAACCTACAACAGTAAATTCTCCAGAGGCGGTGGAGAGAAGGGAACCCTCTTACACTGTTGGTGGGAATGCAAATCGTACACCCACTATGGAGAACATTATGGAGGTTTATAGAAAACTAAAAATAGAAGTACCAAGTGATCCAGCAATACCATACCTAGGTGTAGATCCAGAGAAAACCAAAATATAAAAAGAAACCTGCACCCCAAAGGTCATGGCAGCCCTAGGTACAGTAGCAAAGATACAGAAGCAACTTAAGTGTACAAAGACAGATGAATGGATACAGAAGATGGGGTACATATACACAATGCAATATTACTCAGAAATAAAAAAGGATGAAACAATGACATTTCTAGTTACAGGGAAGAAACCAGAGGTGATTTACACTAAGTGAAGAAAGTGAAACAGGGAGACAAGCATCATAGGATATCACTTCTGGCAGAATCTAAAAATGGATACAAATGAACTTCATTACAGAAGAGAAACAGATTCACAGACTTAGAAAAGAAACTTGATGTTTACCAAAAAGAAATGTCAGGGGGCAGGGAGTAATTAGGGGGTTCAGATCAATATATACACATTAAAACAGCTGCTGTTTTGTTTAGTCACTCGTGTCCAACTCTTTGGAACCCCATGGACTGTAGCCTGCCAGGCTCATCTGTCATGGGATTTCCCAGGCAAGAAGACTGGAGTGGGTTGCCGTTTCCTTCTCCAGGAGATCTTCCCAACCCAGGCATCAAAACTGTGTCTCCTCAAGTCTCTTGCATTGCAGGTGGATTCCTTACCGCTGATCCAACAGGGAAGCCATAAAACACGTGCTGAAGGGCTCTTAATAGTCAAAAGTCCAGCAGGACTTTAAATGACACCTGCACTCAAGGAATGTCCTGAGGTAAATCATCGCAAAAGAATTCCAAACAGGGTCAAGTTTCTAGAAGCCAGTTTCAAGAGGTAAACTGTACTCACAAGGTGTAAAATAATAAAAGCACATGGAAAGATACTCCACATCAATAATTATTAAATCAATGCCAATCAAAACTTCAATAAGGTATTGCCTTAGTCACGGTGGCCATCATCGAAAAGATCTACAAAGAACAAACACTGTAGAGAATGTACAGAAAAAGGAATCCTCCTACAATCCTGGTGGGAATGTAAATGGTGAAGCCACTATGGAAAACATCATGGACGTTCCTTGAAACACTAAACAGAGAGGTATCATATGATCCTAAAATCCCATTCCTGGACTCAGGTCCAGAAAAAAATCATCATTCAAAATGACACGTGCATCTCAACTTTCAGGGCAACTCTATTTACAATAGCCAAGATATAGAATCCACCAAAATGTCCAGTGACAGAAAGGTGAAGGCTATGAGGTACACCTATACACTGGAATACTACTCAGTCGTAAAACAAAATGAAATGATGACATTGGCAGCAGCATGGATGAACCAAGAAATTATATTCTATGTGAGGTAAGTCAGAGACAAATGTGTGATACGTACGGGTGGAATCTATACATTCATACCAGTGAACTAATGTACCAGACAGACTCACAGCCTGAGAAAACCAAATTCCAATTATCAAAAGAAAGTTAGAAGAGAGGGATAAATTAATAGTTTGGGATGGAAATATATGCACTAATATATATCAAGTTGATAATATATTAAGTCTTCTGAATAGAACAGGAAACTGTACTGGAAAAAATGTAATAACCTATATGAGTAAAAAAGCAGAAAAAGAATAGATAAACATCTAGGTATAACTGCGGAGAAGGCAATGGCACCCCACTCCAGTACTCTTGCCTGGAAAATCCCATGGATGGAGGAGCCTGGTAGGCTGCAGTCCATGGGGTCGCTAGAGTCGGACACGTCTGAACGACTTAACTTTCACTTTTCACTTTCATGCATTGGAGAAGGAAATGGCAACCCACTCCAGTGTTCTTGCCTGGAGAATCCCAGGGACGGGAAGCCTGGTGGGCTGCCGTTTATGGGGTCGCACAGAGTCGGACATGACTAAAGCGAGGCGGCGGCAGCAGCAGCAGCAGGTATAACTGAATCAAGTTCATATACACCTAAAGAAACAAAACAACAGAAATCAACTGTGCTCCAATATAAAATAACAGTTAAATTACAAATTAAATTATCTGAGCTCAGTGTTGGGGACACCAGGCGGTGGTGACCCCTATGATTAGATAAGGGATATGCTATGATATTAATTTGACACCAAAGATTTTCACTCAGCAAAACACAGAGCAGCAATCCACTCAAAGGTGCCTGACCTCATGTGAATGCGACAAGGTGAAGAGAAGAAAAAGGACCACAGGTTAATCAGATCAACACCCTCAATTCAGACGTTGGGAATCTCCAAGGGTACAAAACACACTGCAGGTAAAGAACATATATGGTGTTTCCAGGTACAGGATCCTGACCCACGTGGAAGGGGTGAGACCCACACAATCCCCAGACCCTATACCTGGGGTTGCACGACCTTTGGTTAGGACCCATGTCACTGCTGGTTGGGCCCCTAAAGTGAAACGAGTGAGTTTCTGTAAACTTCTGTGGTGGTAGAAAGAAGTGTATAGTCAGTCTTCTCTCCTCACAACTTTCCCAGAGAAGTCCTCCTCTTCTCCCTTTCGTTCTGTGTGACAGTAACTGTTTTTAGAGCCGTCGTGATAATGTTGAACACACTACCTTGGTTCTTGCAGGCTTGGTCCTTTCTTGTTCCACTGAAGTGTTGACAAAACACACACCAGGCGCAGGGCTGGGAGACGAGGGGCAGGTCTGGTCTCTGCTGAGGAGGCACGGTCGACTGGAAGGAGATCACAGCAGCAACTTCACTTGCTGCCCATTGGCTTTTCACCTGATCCGTGTGCCCTGCAATCAATTCACCAGGTGAACCTGCCTCCCTTCCCGCCATGCTCGTGCTGGTGAATTGGAATAATTACCAGGTAGCCACGGGAGGAGTCTCCAGGAGCCCCAGGGAAGGTGAACCTCACGGGGGTAAAGAATAAAACAGGCACAGGCCTGTATAAAGTGAATACCATAAAGCATTAATTCCTAAACACAAGTGAAACTCTCATGTAGTCTCCCCTTTTTCTTAGCTTTGTACGTATGGTCTCCCCACACACATGATCCTGACCCATGGAGATGGGGTGAGACTCACACAATCCCAAACCACCCACCTGGGGTCACATGTCCCTGCAGTCAGGACACCATGGCTGTGGTCGGTGGGCCCCCAATGTAAACAAGCCTGGTCCGTGGGGCCTCTGGGACCCTAGAAAGAAGTGTAGGGACCATCTCCTCTCCCCACAATTGTCCCTGAGAAGTCAGGCCCCTCCTATTTTCACTTTGGTTCTGCGTGATTTTTTACTGGTTTGAAAGCTCATGCTAGAGGTGAACACACTACCTTGGTTCTGGCAGGCTCTGTCTTTCTTGTCCTGCTGAAGTGCTGAGAAAACAGGAGAGCTGGGCTGAAAGATGAGGGGAAGCTCTGTTCTCTTTGGAGGCGAGAGTCGACTGGAAGGAGGTCACAGCAGCACCCTCACCTGCTGCCCATTGACTTTTTGCCTGATCCCTGTGCCCTGGAATCAATTCGCCAGGTGAACCTGCCTCCCTATTAAACCTAAATGTGCTGGAACATTGGAATAATTACTAGTCAGCCCACCTGAGGAGTCTCAAGGAGCCCCAGGGAAGGTGAATCTTGCAGGGAGAAAGACTACGAACCCTACCACAACACTGACCCCTGGGAGGGCCATGGAACCCCACTCAGAGAAGAGCACGGTTACCCAGAGAAGCCCATCTCAGCTCCAGACCCCTGAGCATTGATGTTCAGATGCAGGCATAGAGTTTTCCAGGACAGAGGCCAGGCCAGGTCTCTACGACCTAGTGCAGAGAGTACAAGGTCAGGCCTAAATGTCCTCACTGCAGAAAGCACACGCTCTCGTCTAAACATCAGTGTAGACAAGACTTGGAGAGGTCTAAATCTACCATATAGACAGAACTTGGTCAGGTTCAAACTAGTTTAGGGCTGGTCTCCCAGGAGGCACAGGTCACACACATGCAGGGTCTCTCACCGTTGGTAGGGGGCCCACCCTCCTAGGGGAGCAAGAATGTAGATTTCTTGAAGAAGAAATCATCACTGGGCTCCACACTTCACACACATCAGGAAACTGAAAGAATCCATGTCATTAAACATTTCAACAGGCAAAACAACAATGTTACCAATTTCTCTGGCCACATGATGGTCAGGTCCAGGGGAGATCCAGGAACTTCTCAGAGTGCAGCCCAGTGTCCTGTAAAGACAAACAGGAAGTGGCCTGATTCCAGCATCACAGGCTTCCAGCAGGAGGTGACCACACTGGAAATACTCTGGAAAAATACATTATCAGTATAAAAATATATTGTTGAAATTGCAAGCATATTAACTATTATTTGCAAACCTAAAATATTCTTAAAATCTTGATCTTTGTGCACCCTGATCTTTGCGGTTTCTATTGTTTTCTTTGGCTCATATTTTCTAGGTAGAAGCAAGCCATCATTTCAAACTACTTTCATCTAATTCTGTTATTTGTTATATGAATGAAGAATCACACTTAAAAATAAAATTCCTGCCAAAAATTAGTGACTCAAAGAGCACATGAGCTGCAGGAACTTTTTCTTCTAACAGTTTCATTTTTCTCCATAAAGAAAACAGAAAACATAGGCCCCCTGATTTTTTGCTTCTCTGTTCAAACTGAGCTAGAATGAAATTGATATTCATATCAACAGGTAACATTTTGGAGGTTTGAAATGTCATACAAGGGTAACAGGGCCTGGAGAAAAGGGAATGCTCCTATGCTGCTGGAGGGAAAGCCTATCATAAAAATAAAGCTAAAACTCAAATTGGACTTAATTATGACAGTATGTGAAAAACACAGAGTATGAACCAAGGGTCTACATATAGCAGGCAATATGTGAAAACAAATCTGATATCTCAGATGTGAGAATAAAGGTTTTTTGTCAGATACGCAGCAAGGTATTCACAAATTCTTTTAGAATACTGCATGTATCTTTTCAAATTATAGCTTTGTCTGGATGTATGGCTAGGAGTGGGATTGTTGGATCATATGGTAACTGCAGTCATGAAATGAAAAGATGCTTGCTATGAAGAAAAGCTATGACCAACCTAGACAGCATACTAAACAGCAGAGACATTACCCTGCTGACAAAGGTCTATCTAGTCAAAGCTATGGTTTTTCCAGTAGTCATGTATGGATGTGAGACTATAAAGCTGAGCACTGAAGAATTGATGCTTTTGAACTGTGGTGTTGGAGAAGACTCTTGAGAGTCCCTTGGACTGCAAGGAGATCCAACCAGTCCATCCTAAAGGAAATCAGTCCTGAATATTCATTGGAAGGACTGATGCTGAAGCTGAAGCTCCAAAACTTTGACCACCTGATACAAAGAACTGACTTTAAAAAAGACCCTGATGATGGGAAAGATTGAGGGCAGGAGGAGAAGGGGTCAACAGAGTATGAGATGGTTGGATGGCATCACCGACTCAATGGACATGAGTTTGAGCAAGCTCTGGGAGTTGATGATGGACAGGGAAGCCTGGCATGCTACAGTCCATGTGGTCACAAAGAGTCAGACATGACTGAGCAACTAACACACACACGTGCATCTTTGAGCAGTTTTAGAGACGTGCATTGCTCCCTATAAAGGTCCCATTGTGTTGGGACCAAGGTCCACTTCCCAATAAAAGCTGTTCCTTGAGCAAATTCAGTCACTGACCAGGTGGCTCATGGTGAGACCACCATGTCAGCTGACATTTCCTACATCTCAGGCCTCAGATTGACCATTCCATTTGAGGTGTAACAGTTTGCCCTGCTGATACAGCTTCACCTCTTTCTGTATGACTAGATGAGTTGTTAATGATGTTTTTAGGATTCTGTAAGATTAACAGCCCACTGATAGCAAGATATATGTCTTAAAGTTACACCAGGACATGGGGATTACACCATGAGCCTAAGGGAGTTTTTCACCAAAATTAGTTTCTTGATGGAATCTTCTATTTTTAAAAATTTCCCATTTTTATTTATTTATTTATTTATTTTGATTAGTTTGTTTTTTGTAGAGAACCATCAACTTTTTTTTTTTTTAATTGAAGTACAGTTTATTTCGGAGAAGGCAATGGCACCCCACTCCAGTACTCTTGCCTGGAAAATCCCATGGATGGAGGAGTCTGGTAGGCTATAGTCCATGGGGTAGCTAAGAGTCGGACACAACTGAGCGACTTCACTTTCACTTTTCACTTTCATGCACTGGAGAAGGAAATGGCAACCCACTCCAGCGTTCTTGCCTGGAGAATCCCAGGGACGGGGGAGCCTGGTGGGCTGCCGTCTATGGGGTCGCACAGAGTCGGACATGACTGAAGCGACTTAGCAGCAGCAGCAGCACAGTTTATTTACAACACTATATTAGTTTGGGGTGTACAACAGAGTGAATCACTATTTTTATGGATTATACTCCATTTAAAGTTACTACAAATAGAGTCTATATTTCCTTGTGCTGTAGAATATATCCCTGTAGCTTATTGACTGTATACCTAGCAGTTTCTGTCTCTGTCCCGACACCGGTCTTGCCCCTCCCACCTCCCTCTCCCCCCTGGCACCTCTAGTTCTCTGTATCTGTGAGTCTGTTTCATGGATAAGCTCACTGGTGTCATGTTTTAGATTTCACATAGAAGTGATAACACACGGTATTTCTTTTTGTCTTTCTGACTTACATCACTTACTATGATAATGCCTAGGGTTATATTGCTGAAAACCCGTTATTTTAATCTTTTTTATAGCTGAGTAGTATTCAGTATGTATCTCATATATGAAAACCTAGGTATATATTTCATATATGAAAACTAGGTATATATTTCATATATGAAAATATGAGTATATATATTTGGAGTGTGGAATTTTACTATAACTTATAATGATAATAATTCTTACAACTTGGGCTTGGTAAAATGTGTTTCACTGGGACTTCTACAGCAGTAGTTTTTAAACTTCGGGGTGCTTCAGAATCAGTTTGAGGATTTATGAACCCAAATTGTCAGATTGCAGTTTCAGAGCTTCTGATTTAGTAGATTTGCAAATACCAGTCTGGTGATTATAATGAAAATCACTGTGTCTTTTGAGTAATGCTGTTAGAGACTGAAGATAACCCTTCTAATTCAAGTATACTGTCTTACATCTTAATACATACAAAACTTTTACTTTGAAACTAGCAGATTGCTAAGTGATTTCCATTTATAGGGCATTGCAAACTGAAATCAATATGTAGGTATCAAAAATAATGAAAATAAAATGTGTTTTCAGAGACACTGATAGAGGAACTTAAGTTTTAAAAAAACATATTTATCCTCTAATTAGATTCATTGGCTACACTTGACTGATAAATTCTTTGTAAAGCAAAAATTGTGATTTTTAAAAATTCTCATCAAAATTAGTTTCCTAATGGAATCTCCTATTTTAAAAAAATCTCCCGCTTTTATTTTGCTATTTGCTGAGTAATATCTATATATCTTTCATATATGAAAAGACACATATATTTCATATATAGCAATACAGATATGTATGTCTTATATGAAAATATAGGTATATATCTCTTATATGACAATATAGGAACATATCTCATATATGAAAATAGAGGTATGTATTTTTATATCATAAAATTAAAAACCTTCATAAATTAAAATTTTTCAAACAATTAAAGTCTGTCATTGCATGGTTCCCAACAAACTGTGGAAAATCCTTAGAGAGATGGGAATACTAGACCACCTTACCTGCCTCCTGAGAAACCTGGATGCAAGTCAAGAAGCAACAGTTAGAACCAGACATGGAACAATGGACCGGTTCCAACTGGGAAAGGAGTACGTCAACGCTGTATATTATTACCCTGCTTATTTAACTTATATGCAGTGTTGTTGTTGTTCAGTTGCCCAGTCGTGTCTGACTCTTTGCGACCCCATGGACTGCAGCACACCAGGCCTCCCTGTCCCTCACCATCTGCCAGAGTTTGCGCAAGTTCATTGCATTGGTGATGCCATCCAGCCATCTCATCCTCTGATGCCCTCTTCTCCTTTTACCCTCAGTCTTTCCCAGCATCAGGGGCTTTTCCAATGAGTCATTTGTTTGCATCAGATGACCAAAATCCTGGAGCTTCAGCTTCAGCATCAGTTCTTCCAGTGAATATTTAGGGCTGATCGCCCTTAAGATCAGAGAAGGTGATGGCACCCCACTCCAGTACTCTTGCCTGGAAAATCCCATGGGCGGAGGAGCCTGGTAGGCTGCAGTCCATGGGGTCATGAAGAGTCGGACACGTCTGAGCGACTTCACTTTCACTTTTCACTTTCATGCATTGGAGAAGGAAATGGCAACCTACTTTAGTGTTCTTGCCTGGAGAATCCCAGGGATGGGGGAGCCTAGTGAGCTGCTGTCTATGGGGTCGCACAGAGTTGGACACGACTGAAGGGACTTAGGAGCAGCAGCAGCCCTCAGGAAAGTCCTGTGGCAGGTATTAGAGATAAATTTCAAACACAACTGACTTTCATGAAACCAATGTCAAAGGTCAATTTTCCTCATACCCTTTAAGGAAATAAGTAAAGAGAAAAAAAGAACCCAAACAACCACAGGAAAAAATGCTCAGCATCCTGAATTATTACAGGAATGATGCCCATCAAAACGATAACAAGAAATCAAATCTCATTTGACAGAATGGCCATCCTAACAGTCTGCAAACAGTACGTGGAGGAGAGAGCCGGGAGATAATGGAATCCCCCTTCAAGTTCCCTGTGAACATACATTGGCAACAACCCCTTGAAGGGATAGCCTGCATAGGGCAGAACAAAACAGTCGAGAGAGATAAAGCTAGGATTCTAATACCCACACCTGGCCTACATTACAAAACACCATCATTCAAAATGATACAACCACCCCAAACTTCGCTGGAGTTGTACTTCCAATTGCCAAGACAGACCCAAGTAAAGGTCCACTGGCAGATAAAGTCTTAAAGAAATGTGGTACATATATACAAGGAGCTATTACTCAGATTTCAATTATCGCCACTGAAATTATGAAATGATGCCAATGGTTCCCACAAGGATGGACCTTAGAGGAAAATACACTAAGTGAAGTCAGCAACAGAAGAAGAAAATAGCAGATGATGTCCTTTGAGGACAAAATTGGAAAAAAAAAAAAAAAAGAGATACAGAGGAAGTAATTTACAACCTAAAAAGAGACTCTAAGATCAAACACAAACAATTCCAAAGGAAAAAAAAAGGAAAGTGCCAGATACATATTAGGAGATTGCTACTACCTTATACACAGAAATGTATATCTGTTATAGGTAATCCAGAAGGATTATCTCCTTTCACATATACAAAAATCTGTATCTCTAATAGATATTCCACAAGGACCTGATTTTCAGCACAAGGAATTCTACTCAACCTTGTTCAATAGCTTCTATGTCAAAAGAATTGATAAAAAGAACAGATATGCTGTGTGTGTGTGTGTGTGTGTGTGTGTGTGTGTGTGTGTATGTCTTAACTGAATCAGCTGACTGTACACTGAGAATCACAAAACTGCAAATTGACTACAACATAGCATTGGTATGAGATTAAAGAAAAGAAAGAAAAGTAATGCCTATTATATCCCCTCTGACCTTGCTGACTTGCACTGCTATCCCATCCCTGGACTCTGAGTAGACTAGAGTTCCAGGACTGCACTGGGGTGGGGTCAAGACAGCCCAGCAGGGTGCCCTTCATAGAGACTCCTCTTAAACCTGTACTGTCTGGTTTGCCCTGGCTGGAACAGACTCCCTAGTGCACCCCAACGATGGTGGGTTGATCCTCTGGCCTCCAGGGCCAGGGTAAAGTTACCAAGTATCCAGGGCCCTGGTGCTGGGGTTCCCAACTGAAGCCTCCTTCCTGAGGGTGCAGCCTCCTGGGCACCTCAGCAGGGAGTGGTGCTCCAGGTAGGCATGAGTCTGGAGGGGAGGGGTAAAGCTTCAGGAGGAAGAAGTAGTGAGACTCAAGCGTTTGGGTGTTTTCTCAGGCACCTTCCACTCTAATTCACAGCCAGGAAGTCGCCATTCCCTAAGACTCTGGGTGTAGGGGGAACCAGAGTTAGGCATGAAGAAGTGCTGCCACCTTGTGGACATTTCTTGGAACTACACTTGTCCACCAGTGCTTACAGCTGCCCCCAGGAAACGTCATGCAGTGGGTATTGCAGAAATTAATTCCTAACACCACCGACTTTCAAGAAGCCAATTGTAACAGGTAAATTTCCTCACACCCTTTAGGGAGAAAAAAGGACCCAATCAGCCCAAGGACATGATACTCCGCATCCCTACTTATTACAGGAGGAATGCCAATCAACACAAGAACTCAATTCCCATCTGACAGAATGGCCATCCTGACTATCGGCAAACAATAAATATGAGAGAGACCATGGAGATGATCGAACCCTCCTTCATATTCCATGGGAATGGACAGTGACAACAGCCCCTAGAAATGACAGCCTCCACAGGCCAGAAAGAAAATTTCAATAGAGCTAAGCCCAGAATTTCAATACCCACACCTGGGCCTATATTACGAAAAACAGTCATTCAAAATGACCCATGCACCCCAACGTTCACTGCAGTGCTATTTACAATAACTAAGACACAGATCCAAGAAAATGTCCCTCAACAGGTTAAATCTTAAAGAAATGTGGTACATATATATACACATATATACACATATACAATGGGCTTTACTCAGACATGAAAAACCGCCACTTAAATTATGAAATTCTGCCAATAGTCCCCACAAGGATGGACTTTGGAGGAGAGATCCAACCAGTCCATCCTAAAGGAGATCAGTCCTGGGTGTTCATCGGAAGGAATGATGCTGAAACTGAAACTCCAATACTTTGGCCACCTCATGCAAAGAGTTGACTCATTGGAAAAGACTCTGATGCTGGGAGGGACTGGGGGCAGGAGGAGAAGGGGACGACAGAGGATGAAATGGCTGGATGGCATCACCGACTCAATGGACATGAGTTTGGATAAACTCCGGGAGTTGGTGATGGACAGGGAGGCCTGGCGTGCTGCGGTTCATGGGGTCGCAAAGAGTTGGACACGACTGAGCGACTGAACTGAACTGACTGACTGACACTAAGTGAAGTCAGCAACAGAGGAAGAAACTAGGCAAAATTTTGAAAAGAAATAAGGGGAAGTAATTTACAACACAAAAAGAGAGTCTGAGAATTGAAACACAAAGAATTTCAAAGGGGGAAAAAAAAAAGAAAACCTGGGGATGAATTAGGAGCTCAAGAAGAGAATGGCAACTCACTCCAGTATTCCTGTTAGGAGAATTCTATGGGCAGAAAAACCTGGTGGGCTACCATCCATGGGTTTGCAAAGAATCAGACATAACTGAGCAACTAACACTTAATACTAACATATACCCAAAAAGCTGTATCTGTAATATATAGTCCACAAGGATTATCTCCTTTCTTCATTCTTCCACATTTACACAGAAATCTGTGTATCTAACAGATAGTGCACAGACACCCAATGTTCAGCACAGGGAGTTCAATTCAGTTGCTCAGTCATGTCCGACTCTGCGACCCCATGACTGCAGCACCCCAGACCTCCCTGTCCATCACCAACTCCCGGAGCTTGTTCAAACTCATGTCCACTGAGTCAGTGATGCCATCCAACCATCTCATTCTCTGTCTTCCCCTTCTCCTCCTGCCTTCAATCTTTCCCAGCATCAGGGTCTTTTCAAATGAGTCAGTTCTTCACATCAGGTGGCCAATGTATTGGAGTTTCAGCTTCAGCATCAGTCCTTCCAATGAATATTCAGGACTGATTTCCTTTAGGATGGACTGGTTTGATCTTCTTGCAGCCCAAGGGACACTCAAGAGTCTTCTCCAGCACCACAGTTCAAAAGCATCAACTCTTTGGCATTCAGCCTTTTTTATGGCATTCTTTATGGTTCAGCACAGGGAACTTTATTTGAAATTCTGCAATAACCTCTAGGGCAAAACAACCCCCAAAAAGAACAGTATGTTAATACGTGCTTAGTCACTTCAGTCATGTCTGACTCTTTGCAACCCCATGGACTGTAGCCCACCAGGCTCCTCTGTCCGTGGGATTCTCCAAGCAAGAATACTGGAGTGAGTTGCCATTGCCTTCTCCAGCGGATCTTCCTGCTGCTGCTGCTGTTGCTGCTAAGTCGCTTCAGTCGTGTCCGACTCTGTGCGACCCCATAGACGGCAGCCCACCAGGCTCCCCCGTCCCTGGGATTCTCCAGGTAAGAACACTGGAGTGGGTTGCCATTTCCTTCTCCAATGCATGAAAGTGAAAAGTGAAAGTGAAGTCGCTCAGTCGTGCCCGACTCTTAGCGATCCCATGGACTGCAGCCTACCAGGCTCCTCCGCCCGTGGGATTTTCCAGGCAAGAGTACTGGAATGGGGTGCCATTGCCTTCTCCATGGATCTTCCTAGAGGATGTTAATATATGTCATTTTGAACCAGGTGCCTGTATACAGTAATACTGACGACAAGCACCAAATGGCAGATCAGCCATATTCCTGTATAGCATTGCCATTAAAGAAAATCAAAGCCTAGTTAATTTCCTCCCACCTCCCTGACTTGGGCTGCTATCCCAAGTCTGAGCAGCCTTGGCTGCTATGACTGGCCTGGAGTGGGACTGAACAGCTGGGCAGGTATCCTTAATTGAGCCCCCTCTTTAACCCATACTGTCTGGTTTGCTCTGGCTGTGACCAGACATCCTAGCTCAACCAACGGATGGTTGCCTGACCCCCTGGCCTTGAGCTTTGAAAAGTAACATAGTCCCCAAATCAATCCTCTTTCCTGAGAGTGCAGCCTCCTAGGCACCTCAGCAGGGTTCTGTGGGCAAGGCAGGGATGAGTTGAGATGTGAAGAGTGAAGTTTTAGGGGGAAGAAGAAGTGGGACACAAGCCCTTGGGTGTTTACTCAGGTACATTCCACTCTAATTCACAGCCCAGGAAGCAGGCATTCACTAAGGCTCTGGTTTCTCAAGAAACCAAAGTTGAGCATGAAGCTACAAGTTAACCAGCAGTGCTTACTCATACCTCCAGTTCACAAGGTCTCTGGAGCTGTTAATGAAAGCTGCCCTCAGGAAAGGATCTGGGGCTGGTACTGCAGAAGTAAATTCCAAACATAAACAGTTTTCAAGAAGTCAACTGCAAAAGGTAAATTTTCCTGACATCTTTAAAGAAAAGAAGAAAGGGAAACAAAAAACTCCCACCATGCAACAGGATAAGATGCTCAAGATTCCTAATCATAACAGGAGGATGCAGATCAAAATAACAATGACAAATCAAATCCCACCACTCAGAATGGCAATTCTTACATCACAAAAAGTAATGCTGGAGTGAGTCAGGAGGAGAGAGAACCCCCCTACACAGTACATGGGAATGGACATCAACAATATCTGCTAGAAAGGACAGCCTCCCCATGACAGAGAAAAACCTTTCTAGACAGCTAAGCCTAGGATCTGACATTCCCACATGTGGGCCTGTATCCCAAGAAAAACCATCATTCCAAAACACACATACACCCCAATGTTCACTGCAGCACTACTTATGGTAGCCAAAACACAGACCCAGGAAAATGTCTACTGACACATTAAAGCTTAAAGAAGGTGTGGTACACATATACAATGGATCGTTACTCAGCCTTGAAAAACCACCACTGAAATTATGAAATTATTCCATTGGTCACCACAAGGATGGACCTTGGAGGATCATACACTAAATAAAGTCAGGCAGACAGAGTAAGAAAATAGCATATGCTGTGAATTCCAGGAAAAATTAAAAGAAAAAATAGAGGAACACAAAAAGAGACTCTCAGAATTCAAACACAGAGGATTCCAAAAAAGTTCAAAGACCAAGGATGAATTAGGAGGACGGGACTAACATATACACAGAAATCAGTATCTAAAATAGATAATCCAAAAGGATTCCCTCCTTTCTTCTTTCTTTGCCCCTTCCTCCCACAAATGGGTTTCCCAGTGGCTCAAACAGTGAAGAATCTGCCTGCAATGCACGGGACCTGGGTTCAATCCCTGGGTCAGGAAGATACCCAGAGAAGGAAATGTCTACCCACTCCAGTATTCTTGCCTGGAGAATTCCATGGACAGGCAGAGAGTCAAACATGACTGAGTGACTAATACTTTCACCTTTTTTTTAACTTTCCTCCCACAAATACAGAAATATCGGAATCTCTGAAAAATACACAGAAATGTGTATCACTAACATATACACAACTCCAATACTTTGGCCACCTCATGTGAAGAGCTGACTCATTGGAAAAGACCCTGATGCTGGGAGGGATTGGGGGCAGGAGGAGAAGGGGACGACAGAGAGGAAATCGCTGGATGGCATCACTAACTCGATGGACATGAGTTTGGGTAAACTCCAGGAGCTGGTGATGGACAGGGAGGCCTGGCGTGCTGCGATTCATGGGGTTGCAAAGAGTCGGACACGACTGAGCAACTGAACATACACACAGAAATCTACATCTGTAATAGATAATCTGCAAGGATTATCTTCTTCCTTGCTTCCTTCCTACACATATTAACAAAAATCTGTATGTCTAACATATATACCAAAATCTGTATCTTTAACATATACACAGAAATCTGTATCTCTAATAGATACTTCACAAAGACCTGATGTTCAGCCCAGCAAACTCTACTAGACCTTTGCCAATTACTCTGTGGTAAAAGAATCAAAAAAAAAAGAGAGATGCTATATGTATATGTCATATTAAATCAGGCAGCAATATACTGAGATAAGCAACAAACTGCATATCAACTATACTCCAACATAGCACTGGCATGAGATTAAAGAAAAAGAAAAAAAATTCAATGACTGATATACTCCCCCTGACGTCCCTGACTTAGGGTGCGGTCCCATTCCTGGAGCCTGAGCAGGCTTGGGTTCAATGACTGGCCTGGAGTTGGGTTGAGAGAGCTAGGCAGGGTGTCTTTCATTGAGTCCCCTCTTAAACCTGTACTGTCTAGTTTGCTCTGGCTGGGACCAGAGTCCCAAATGCACCCAAAGGATGGCGAGTACCTCTAGCCTCGAACCTTGGAAAAGTAACCTAGCCTTCAGGTATTGTGGTACTGGTATTCCCAGTTCAAGCCTCCTCCTTGAGAGTGCAGCCTCCTAGATAGCTCAACAGGGAGCAGGGACCCAGGGTAGGAGTCTGGAGGGCAGGGGTGGAGTTTTAGGGGTAATAAGTAGTGAGACACAAGTCCTTGGGTGTTTGTTCACATTTCACTCTAATCCACAGCCCAGGAAACCATCTTTCCCTAGGCTCTGGTTGCAGGTGGAACCAGAGTTGGGCACGGAGAAGTGCTGCCACCTTGTGGACATTTCCTGGAACTACAACTTGCTCACCAGTGCTTACTGGCACCTCCAATTCAAAAGGCCTGTGGGGCTGTAAATGACAGCTGCCCTCAGGAAAGGTCCTGCGGCAGGTACTGCAGAAATAAATTCCAAGCACAGTCAACTTTCAAGAAGCCAATTTCAAAAATGAATTTGCCTCACACCCTCTTAGGAAAGAAAAAAACAACCCAGACGACCACAGGACAAGATACTCAGCATCCCTAATTATTATAGGAGAAATGTGAATCAAAATGACAACAAGAAATCAAATCCAACCTATCAGAATGGCTGTCGTCACAAGTCTGCAAACATTAAATGTGGGAGCCAGATAGTGATGGAACTTACTGATATAGTCAGTGGGAATGGAGATTGCCAAAGCCCTGGAAAGTACAGCCTCCACATGCTAGAAAAAGATCTTCAAAAAAACTAAGCCTAGAATCTGACATACCCCCATCTAGGCCTACATCCAAGAAAACCATCATTAAAAAAAAACACGTGCACCCAGCGTTCACTGCAGCACTAGTTACAAGAGCTAAGACACAGAACCAGCAAAATGTCTTTTGACACATTAAAGGTTGAAGAAGATGTGGTACATATATACAATGGACTCTCATTCAGCCATGAAAAAAGGCTATTGAAATTATGAAACTAAGCCACTAAAAGTCACAAGGATGGACCTTGAAGTATTACAGACTAAGTGAAGTCAGCCAGGCAGAGAAAGAAAATAGCATATGCTCTCCCTTGTAGACAAAAAAAAAAAAAAAAGATACAAAGGAACAAATTTACAACACAAAAAGTGACTCTGAGAATTCAAACACAAACAGAAGTCTCCAAGAAAAAGTGAAAGAGCAAGGATGAATTATGACATCAGAGCTATCATAGACACAGAAATCTGGATCTGTAATAGATAATTCATAAGGATTATCTTTCTTTCCTTCCTTCCTTCAAATATACACAGAAATTTGTATCTCTAACATGTACAGAGAAATCTCTATCTGTAATAGATAATCCAAGATCATTATCTCCTTCCTCCCTTCCAGATATGCTCTGAAATCTGTACTTCTAACATACTCACAGAAATCTGTATCTGTATTAGGTAATCCACAAGGATTATCTCTTGCTTCCCTTCCTTTCTTTCAGCACAAGTACACAGAAATACTTATCTCTAACATATACATAGAAATCTGTCACTGTAATAAATAATCCACAAGGACTAAGCCTTCTTAAGTAAACAATGTTTAAGAAATAGAGGAAAACAATAGGAAAGATGAGACCTCTGCAAGAAAGTCAGAGATACCAAGGGAACATTTCATGCAAAGATGGGCACAATAAAGGACAGGAATGGTATGGACCTAACAGAGGCAGAAGATATTAAGAAGAAGTGGCAAGAATACACAGAAGAACTATACAAAGATGGTCTTTATGACCCAGATAGCCACGATGGCGTGATCACTCACCTAGAGCCAGACATCATGGAGTGCAAAGTCAAGTGTGCCTTAGGAAGCATCAATACGAACAAAGCTAGTGGAGGTGATGGAATTCCAGATAAGCTATTTCAAATCCTAAAAAATAATGTGAAAGTGCTTCACTCAATATGCCAGCAAATTTGGAAAACTCAGCAGTGGCCACAGGACTGGAAAAGGTCAGTTTTCATTCCAGTGCAAAGAACGGCAATGCCAAAGAGTGTTCAAACTACCACACAGTTGCACTCATTTCACATGCTAGCAAGGTAATGCTCAAAATCCTCAAGCTAGGCTTCAATGATACGTGAACCAAGAACTTCCTGATGTACATGCTGGATTTAGAAAAGGCAGAGGAACCAGAGATCAAATTGTCAACATCCGATGGATCAAAGGATAGGCAAGAGAATCCCAGAAAACCATCTACTTCTGCTTTATTGACTACGGTAAAGCCTTTGACTGTGTAGATCACAACAAACTGTGGAAAATTCTTAAAGTGATGGGAATACCAGACCACCTTACCTGCCTCCAACAGTTAGAGCCGGACATGGAACAACAGACTGACTGGTTCCAAATTGGGAAAGGATTATGTCAGCTGTATATAGTCACCCTGCTTCTTTAACTTATATGCACCGTACATCACATGAAATGCCAGGCTGGATAAAGCACAAGCTGAAATCAAGATTGCTGGGACAAAATCAGAAATATAGACCAATGGAACAAGATAGAGAGCCCATAGATAAACCCACTCACATGGGGTACCTTATTTTTGACAAAGGAGGCAAGAATACACAATGGGGCAAAGACAGCCTCTTCAATAGTGGTGCTGGGAAAACTGGACAGCTACGTGCAAAAGAATGAAATTAGAACACTTCCTAACATCATACACAAAGATAAACTCAAAATGGATTAAAGACCTAAATATAAGACCAGAAACTATAAAACTCTTAGAGGAAAACACAGGCAGAACACTCAATGACATAAATCAAAGCAAGATCTTCTATGACCCACCTCCTGGAGTAATGGAAATAAAAACCAGAATAAACAAGTGGGACCTAATTAAACTTAAAAGCTTTTGTACAGCAAAGGAAACCATAAACAAAGGAAAAGACAACTCTCAGAATGGGAGAAAATAATAGCAAATGAAACAACTGACAAAGAATTAAATTCCAAAATTATACAAGCAGCTCATACAATTCAATACCAGAAAAACAAACAACCCAATCAAAAAGTGGGGAAAAGACCTAAAAAGACATTTCTCTGAAGAAGACATACAGATGGCTAATAAACACATGAAACAATGCTCAACATCACTCATTATTTGAGAAATGCAAATCAAAACTTCAATAAGATATCACCTTATACAAGTCAGAAAGGCCATCATCAAAAAGTCTACAAACAATAAATGCTGGAGAGGGTGTGCAGGAAAGGGAACACTCTTGCGCTACTGGTGGGAATGTAAATTGATATAGCCACTATGGAAGACAGTATGGAGATTCTTTAAAAAGCTAGGAATATAACCACCATATGACTTAGCAATCCCACTCCTAGAAATATACCCTGAGGAAACCAAAACTGAAAAAGACACATGTACCCCAATGTTCACTGCACTATTTACAATAGTTAGAACATGGAAGTAACCTACATGTCCATTGACAAATGAATGGATAAAGAAGCTATGGTGTATATATATATAATGGAATACTACTCGGCCATAAAAAGGAACGAATTTGAGTCAGTTCTAATGAGGTGGATGAACGTAGAGCCTATTATGTAAAGTCAGTCAGAAAGAGAAATATAAATATCGTATACTGATGCATATATATGCAATCTAGAAAGATGGCACTGATGAATTTATTTTCAGGGCAGCAATGGAGAAACAGACACAGAGAACAGACCTATGGATATGGGGGGAGGGGAGGAGGGAGAGGGTGAGACGTATGGAGAGAGTAACATGGAAACTTACAATACCATACGTAAAATAGATAGCCAATGGGAATTGCTGTATGACTCAGGGAACTCAAACAGGGGCTCTGTGACAATCTAGAGGGGTGGGATAGAGAGGGAGGTTGAGGAGAGAGGGGACAGGGGTGTACCTATGGCTGATTCTTGTTGATATTTGACAGAAAACCACAAAATTCTGTAAAGCAATTATCCTTCAATTAAAAAAAATAAAGGCCAGGAGAAAATCAACAACCTCAGATATGCTGATGACACCACCCTTACGGCAGAAAGTGAAGAGGAACTAAAGAGCCTCTTGATGAAGGGGAAAGAGGAGAATGCAAAAGCTGGCTTAAAACTCAACACTGAAAAAACTAAGATCATGGCATCCGGTCCCATCACCTCACGGCAAATAGATGAGGAAACAATGGAAACAGTGACAGACTTTATTTCTTTGGGCTCCAAAATCACTTCAGACAGTGACTGCAGCCATAAATTTCTTGCTCCTTGGAAGAAAATAAGTGACGAACCTACATAGCGTATTAAAAAGCAAAGACATTACTTTGTCAACAAAGGTCCATCTAGTCATAGCTATTGTTTTTCCAGTAGTCATGTATGGATGTGAGAGTTGGACCATGAAGAAGGCTGAGTGCCAAAGAACTGATGCCTTCAAACTGTGGTGCTGAAAAAGACTCTTGAAAGTCCCCAGACAGCAAGGAGATAAAACCACTCAATCCTAAAGGAAATCAACCCTGAAATTTCACTGGAAGGACTGGTATTGAAGCTGAAGCTCCAATACTTTTGTTAGGGGAAGCACACTGACTGAAACCACCTACCCTGGCCAGGCACCATAGTAACTATTCGCATGAGTTGTTTTACGACAGGAGGTCCTGGTAAAAAAACATGGAACTAATAAGCCACCACCAACAGGGAGAGCTCAGGAAAGATCAAAAAGTGACATCACATGTTCAACCACCTCCCAGAATCCTTCTCACTGGCATCTTGGCTGAACAAGGTGTGCACCACGAGGAAGGACTCTGAGTCAGAATACTTGGCTAAAGACAACCTGGAAACTAATCCCATCACCATAAAAACCGAGACTGTAAGCCACGTGGCAGAGCAGTTCTCCTGGGTTCCCTTATCCTACAGCTCTCCGCCGGGTGCCCCTTCCCAGTAAAATCTCTTGCTTTGTCATGTGTCTCCTCAGAAAATTCATTTCCGAGTGTTAGACAAGAGCCCATTTTCAGGCCCTGGAAGGGGTCCCCCTTCCTGCAATATTTTGGTCACCTGATGGGAAGACCCTGATGCTGGGAAAGATTGAAGGCAGGAGGAGAAGGGGACAGTAGAAGATGAGATAGTTGGATGACATCACTGACTCAACGGACATGAGTGTGAGCAAACTCCGGGAAACACTGAAGGACAGGCAAGCCTGCATGCTGCAGTCCATGGGGTCGCAGAGAGTCAGACACAACTGAGCGACTGAACAACAACTGTTGATAAAACAAGTGACCAGGACCCACTGTGTAACACAAGGAAACGTACTCCACACTCTGCAATAATCTATAAAGGACAAAACCCCAACAAATCACATATACACCTACGTAGATGCAAAACAATTTGCAGTAGAAAGAAAAGGAAAAATCAAAACACCCACAAGGTTGTAATTCACTGTGCACTCCAGTTCAAAAGATGGGATGAAAACAGAAAAACCTAAAGGAAATTCTGATTCTATTCCCCTCAGGACCTACTGGTGTAACATCCCTGGAGCCTGACTGGTCTGGTTCCCAAGTGGTGGCTCAGATGGTAAAGTATCTGCCTACAATGCAGGAGACCTGGGTTTGATCCCTTGGTTGGGAAGATCCCTTGGAGAAGGAAATGACAACCCACTCCAGTACTCTTGAATGGAAAATTCCATGGATGGAGGAGCCTGGTAGCCTACAGTCCATGGAGTCACAAAGAGTTGGACACAACTGAGCGACTTCACTTTCTTTCTTTCTGGAGTGTCCTGGGGCTGAGGGAGCTGGGAGCATGCAGCAGGCAGTGTGTCTCCAAAACGGACCTGGAGTGCCTGTTGCCCTCTGGAGAGCCCCCAGCCTCCAGGTACAGGCAGGAGAAATTAAGAGATTGGAATTAACATATACATATTACTATGTATCAAGTAGATGATAAAAGTACCTACCGGATAGTTTAGGAAAGTTTATTGAACACACCGTAATCACCTATATGCAAAAAAGAACCCAAAAGGAATAGATAAATGTCTATGTGTAACTGAATCAAGTTCCTGTACACCTGAAACAAACACAACATCAGAAATTCACTCTATTCTAACAGAAAATAACAAAGAATTTACAGGGAAAAAAAAAAAAAGTGGCATGAAGTAATGCTGCCGCCTCATGAACATTGTCTGTAATAACACTATAAAGAGCTATGCTGCTGCAAATTTAACATTCACAATTTATTTACACCAGGGGCTGTAAGTAAAAAATACCTGCCTTCCAGAAAGGTCCTAAGAGTGGTCATCGAAAAAGAATCCAAAACAAGGCAGGCATTAAAGAAGCCAATTTCAAGATGTAAGTTTAAGTCACACATTAAAAAAAATCACATGAAAAGATGTCAACATCACTAAACAGTAGAGAAATGCAATTCTAAAATACAATGAGGTATCACATTGTGGGGAGCGAGCTCCGCCTCTGGCAAAGGTCATGAGGAAGGAGGCTTGGCATACGCAAAGGCGGGATCAAGCCTCAGGAGTCTCCCTGGAAATTCTCGAGCAATCTACCTTCAAAACCAGAGTCTGCCTACTTTCTGCTTTGTGCTTTCACCTACACCTCTGACTTTACGGGGGGCTGTCCCCCACTACCTCTCTGAAAAAAGTTAGCTTACAGCTCCAGTTAATAATTCCTGGGTGTGACAGTGTTTAACCTACAAACTCCTTTGGAAATCCTCTAGCCTGCCTGAATAGGTTTTTCCGGCCACATGTGATTGTTCAGAGCCTCCCAACTGTGAGAGGCATGAGATGTTCTAAACTGTCTAAACACAGATTCTTTTGAGTAGTTAAAAGATTGATTAGAAATTGTATTGGTGAAGGGATTTTCACTTGTTGGGCCAATGTTTGCTGCTAAGTTTCCATATCCCTTGCCTGCTGTGTCCCTGGCAGTGTATTGATTAAATTGGTGTAAGCAGTAGCTTTAATGTTTGTAACCTGGGACCCTTGAGTTAATTCTTTTTCTTGTTATAGCCCACCACACCTTTGCTCTGTAGGAATGCAACTTTATCTAATGCTTTTGGAGGGTGGCTCCTGACCAATCACCTTTAGAGAAAAATAAGTTTTCTGAAGAAAAGGTCTTAAAATGTTAACAGGCCTCCGGGCCAGAAGATGATGCAAATCACCTAACTTTTGCATATGCTAAGTTTGCAGGAAGAAAGCCTGGCTTGCTGCCTGACTCTACACCTTCCCCCATTATCCTCTATGCATAACTTAAGGTATAAAAACTACTTTGGAAAATAAAGTACGGGCCTTGTTCACCGAAACTTGGTCTCACCATGTCGTTCTTTCTCTTACCTTCTGGCTGAATTATTCAGCCTCTTTTCTACACTGAATTTCCTCACTGAGCTATCCTTATCTCAGCCTCTTTTCTCCACTGAATTTTCCTACTGAGCTATCCTCATTCTATTACTCTTTATATCCTTAATTAACGTTTAATTAAGCAATTGTTTCCTGATCTTCGCCTACGCCGTCTCTCCTTCGAATACCCTGGATCAGCCGGGGCTGGTCCCCGGCAACATCACACTGGTAGGAATGGCCATTGCCAAACACTCAACAAACAATAAATGCTGGAGAGGGTGTGCAGACAAGGGAACCCTCCTCTACTGATGCTTGGGATGTAAATGGGTTAACAGCCACTCTGGAGGACACCGTGAGGATTCCTTCAACCATGAAAATGAGAATGAAATTAGAAAGCATCCTAACACCAAACACAAAATAAACCCCAGAGGGTATAAATATCTAAATGTAATGATGGATACTATGAAATTCTCGAGAAAATATAAACAGGACACAACTTGACATAAAATACAGCAAGTTCTTTATGGAATCACCTCTTAGAATAATGAGAAACCATAAATCACAAAGTGGGACTGAATTAACCTTAAAAGTATTTGCATGCCTAAAGCAAACCCTCAAGGAAAGACAAGGACAATTGTCAGAATAGGAAAAAATATTTGCCAAGATACCCACAAGGAATTCATCTCCAAAACATACAAACAGCTTGCACAACTTAATATCAACAATACATACAACCAAGAACAAAATGGGCCAAAGACTGAAATGGTTATTTCTCTGAGGAAGGTCTACAGATTCACTTAGGCACATGAAAATGTGATCAGCATCACTAATTATCAGAAAAACACAAATCAAAGTCCAATGCGCTAAGCACTCACATTGGTCAGAACAGTCGTCTTAAAACATTTTAAAGAATAAATGCTAGGACTTCCCTGGTGGTGCAGTGTTAAGAATGCGCCTGCAAATGCAGGAGACACGGGTTGGAACCATGGTCTCAGAAGATTCCACGTGTAGGGCCACAAAGCCCATGTGCCACAACTACTGAGCCTGTGCTCTAGAGCCCTTAAGGTACAACTACCGCAACTACTGAAGCCTGGTGCTCTAGAGCCTGCATTCTGCAACCAAAAGCCACCACAATGAGAAGCCTGGACAGTGAAACGAGAGAGTAGCCCCCACTCACTGCAGATAGAGAAAGCTAGATTTCTGCGATCAAGGCCCAGTGCAACCAAAGACAGATGATTAAAATTATTTAGAAAAGAATACATGCTGGAGAGGGTGTATAGACAAGGAAACCCTCCTGCACTGTTGATCACAATGTACATAGGTTCATCCAGTAGGGAGAACAGTATGGAGGGTCATTTGAAAAATAATACACAGAAGAAAAAAAAAAGAAAAATAATACACAGAAGTATCTTAGGACCCAACAATCCCACGCCTGGGCATAAATCCAGAGAACATTAAAAATGTAAAAGACACCCCTGCAATCTTGGCCCACAAGGTGCAACAGCCAAGTCTGGGAAGCAAGCTAATTGTATAAATTTCAGATAAAGGTACAGGTACAAATACACAATGCAATATTTCTCAACCATAAGGAAGTAGGAAATAATGCCAAGACCAGTCACAGAAAAGAAAGTTGAGATGATCATTCGAAGTAAAGTAATGGAGACAGAGACAGACAAGCATCATATGATATCACTTCTAGGTGTAATCTAACAATGGATGAAAATGAACTTTTTTCTTAAAGAGACACAGCCTCACAGACTTAGAAAAGTAACATCTGCTCACTGACATAGAAAACTATGGGTGAGGGAGAAACAAGCTGCTTCAGACTATATATACTACTACTCATAAAGTCACCAGGATCTACTGTATAACACAAGAAAACTTATGCAACACTGTAATTACCTATACAAAAAAACCCACACATACACTCGAGCAATGTCTTAGGAGTGGTCATTGAAAAAGAATTCAAAACAAGACAGGTGTTCAATTTCACCTGTCAAATTGGTGGCCAATTTCAGGTGGTAGGTTTAACTCATACCCTTTAAAAAAATCACATTAAAAGATGTCACCATCGCTAAATATTAGAGAAATGGAAATAAAACTCCAATGAGGTATTTCCTCACATGATTCACAATCACCATTGTCCAAAAGTCAACAAACAGTAAGTGCTAGAAGGAGTGTGGGAAAAAGGGAACCCTCCTACATTAGTGAAAAGGTGAATTAGTAACAGCCACTATGGAGAATAGTGTGCCGGTTTTTAAAGAAATGAGAATGAGAATGCAATTGGAATACTCCCTGATGCATACACAAAAATAAACTCCAAATAGATTAAAGACCTAAATAAAAGGATCAGTCAGTTCAGTTCAGTTGCTCAGTTGTATCCAGCTCTTTGCAACCCCATGGACTGAAGCACGCCAGGCCTCCCTGTCCATCACCAACTCCTGGAGTTTACTCAAACTCATGTCCATTGAGTTGGTGATGCCATGCAATCATTTCATCTTCTGTTGTCCCCTTCTCCTCCCACCTTCAATCTTTTCCAGCATGAGGGTCTTTTCAAATGAGTCAGTTCTTTGCATCAGGTGGCCAAAGTACTGGAGTTTCAGCTTCAACATCAGTCCTTCCAATGAATATTCAGGACTGATTTCCTTTAGGATGGACTGGTTGGATCTCCTTGCAGTCCAAGGGACTCTCAAGAGTCTTCTCCAACACCACAGTTCAAAAGCATCAATTCTTTAGCACTCAGCTTTCTTTATAGTCCAACTCTCACATCCATACATGACTACTGGAAAAACCATAGCTTTGACTAGATGGACCTTTGTTGGCAAAGTAATGTCTCTGCTTTTTAATATGCTGTCTAGGTTGGTCATAACTTTTTTTCTAGGAGTACACGTCTTTTAATTTCATGGCTGCAGTCAGCATCTGCAGTGATTTTGGAGCCCCAAAAAATAAAGTCTGTCACTGTTTCCCCTGTTTCCCCATCTATTTGCCATAGAGTGATGGGACCAGATGCTACGATCTTAGTTTTCTGAATCTTAGCTTTCTGAGCTTTAAGTGAACTTTTTCACTCTCCTCTTTCAGTTTCATCAAGAGGCTCTTTAGTTCTTCACTTTCTGCTGTAAGGACAGAAATCCATAAAAGTATGGATACAATGAAACTCCTGAGGAAAAGAGCAGAACACACTTTGACATAAAATGCAGCAAGCCCTTTTCTGACTCATCTCTTAGAATCATGAAAAATAAAATAAAAACAAATAAATGGGACCTAATTACCCTTAAAAGCATTGTAACAGCAGAGAAAACCATAAACACAACAAAAAGACAACCCTCATAATGAAAGTAATATTTGCAAAAGAAGACACCCTCAGGAATTTATCTCCAAGATGCACAAATAGCTTATGCACCTCAATAACAAAGAAACAAACCAATCAAACAGGGGCACAAGATTTAAATGGACTTTTCTCCAAAGAAGACATAGAGGTGGCCATGAAGGACATGAAAAGATGCTTAGCATCTGTAAGTATTAGAGAACTGTGGATCAGTTGTACAATGTGGTATCGCCTCACACAGGTCAGAATGGTCAGCATCAAAAAATCTACAACAATAAATTCTGGAGAGGGTGTGGAGAAAAAATAACCCTCCTCCCTGTTGGTGGGAATGAAAGTCAGTAAATCACAAAGGAGAACAGGACAAAGGTTCATTAAAAACTAAACAGAGAAGCACCATAGGACCAGCAATTCCATTACTGGGCATAGATCCAGAGAAAACCATAATTTTAAAGACAGGTGCTCCCTAACGTTCATGGCAGCACTATGTACAACAGTCAAGACATGGAAGCAACCTTAGTGGATAAGGACAGATGAATGGGTAAACAAGATGGGGTACACGCACACAGTGCATTATTACTCAGCCATAAAAGGATGATATCATACCACATCCAGCAATAAGGGAGTGGAGACGATCATAGTAAGTGAAGTGAGACAAAGACAAGTATCATATGATATCACTTAGTGGTGAATTCTAACAATGGATACAAATGAACTTCTTTGCCAAACAGAAATAGCCCCATGCATAGCAAAGCACCTATGGTTACCAAAAGGGAAAGGTGGTGGGCAATAAGAAATGAGCAGGTGTTGATGAACATACACACACTACTCTTTATAAATAAACAAGGAGGACCCCTAATCAATACTGCGTAATAAACTAAATGGGAAAAGAAACCAAAAAAGCACATGTACACATCTATGCATAAGTGAATCATGTTGCTGTCCACCTAAAATAAAAACAAATAAACATACCCTACAACACCGTAAGTCACCTATACACCAATACAAAATACAAATTACAAAGAGTGAATGTCAACTCTATTCCCCTCAGGCCTTGGTGACCTGGGCTGCTGTCACATCCCTGAAGCCTGGGCAGGCTCGTTTCCCAAGGATGGACTGTCATGGGGCTGATGGGGCTGGGGAGTGTGTGCCAGCCAATGAGCCCTGCCACATGGCCCTGGTGAGCCTGTTCCCCTCTGCTGCAACCCACAACCTCCAGATCCAGGTGGGTTCTCCTGCACTAACACTACGCCTACTGCACCCAAAGGATGTGGAGCCTCTGGGCTGGAAGAGCTTTGAAAAGCCCCATGGGCTCAATGTCTCCTGGTGTTGGGGTTCCCACCTTCAGCCTCCTTCCTTAGGGTCACCCCACCTATGGATGAAAGCACCCTTCCCAGAGTGGTGTTGCAGGAATTGGGATTTGTCCAGGGGACAGGGGTAAGGAAGGAAGAAGGAATGGGACACAAGCATTAAGTGCTTCTTCTGGGACTTTCCACTCTGACAATCCAGGAACAAGACTTTACCCAAGGCTCTGGTTCCTTCGGGAGAAGGCGATGGCAACCCACTCCATTACTGTTGTCTGGAAAATCCCATGGACGGAGGAGCCTGGTAGGCTGCAGTCCACGGGGTCGCGAAGAGTCGAATACGACTGTGCGACTTCACTTTCACTTTTCACTTTCATGCACTGGAGAAGGAAATGGCAACCCACTCCAGTGTTCTTGCCCGAAGAATCCCAGGGACGGCGGAGTCTGGTGGGCTGCCGTCTATGGGGTCGCACAGAGTCTGACACGACTGAAGCGACTTAGCAGCAGCAACAGCTGGTTCCCTCAGCAACCAGAGTTGGGCATAAAGACATGCTGCCACCTTGTGGCCATTTCCATAACAACAACTTGGAAATCAATGCTCCTGGGCACTTAACATTCACAAGGCCTGAGGGGCTTAAGGAAAAAAACACCTGCCCTTAAGAAATCTCCTAGGGGAGGTCATCGGAAAAATATTAAAACAGGGAAGTCACTCAAGAAGCCAATTTGAATAAGTAAGTTTAACTCACACTGTTTTTTTAAAAAAAATTCATATGCAAAGATGTCAACATCACTAAATATGAGAGAAATGCAAATCAAAACTTCAACAAGGTATCACCTTACACCAGTCACAATGGCCATAGGCAGAAACTCTACAAACAATAAATACTGGAGAGGGTATAGAGCAAAGGGAACCCTCCTACAATGATGTTGGGGATGGAAACTGGGAGCAGCTACCGGGGAGGACGCCAGACAGATTCCTTAGCGATGAATATGAGAATGAAATTAGACTACTCACTAACACCATACACAAAAATAAACTGCAAATAGATTAAATGTCTAAATAAAAGAACAGATACAATGGAACTCTTGAGGAAAAAAAGCAGAGCACACTTTGACATAAAATGCAGCGAGATCTTTTTTGACCCACCTCTAAGAATCAGGACATAAAAAACAAAAACAAACAAATGGGACCTAATAGACATTAAAAGCATTTGCAAAACAAAGGACACCATCAGTGGGAAAAAAAGACAACCAAGAATGGAAAAAATTCATGCAAACAAAGCCACAGGGAATTTATCTCCACAGATAAAAACAACTTGTAAAACTCAGTATCAAAAAGCAATCCCATAAAAAATTGGCCAAAGATGTAAATGCACTTTACTCCACAGAAGGCATAGAGATGGCCATAAAGTAGAGGAAAAGATTCTAAAATCACTCGTTCTTAGAGGAAGGGAAGTCAATTGTCCAGTGAGATATCACATCAATCAGAATGAGCATCTCAAAAAATCTACAACAATAAATTCTGCAGAAACTGTGGAGAGAAAAAAACCCTCCCACCATGGATGGGAATGTAAATGGGTACATTCACTACGGAGAACATTATGGAGGTTCTTTAAAAAACTAAACACAGAAGTACCAAGTGACCCAGCAATTCCATACCTAGGCACAGATCCAGAGAAGACCAAAATTGTAAAAAATACCTGCATCCCAACAATCATAGCAGCACTAGGTACAATAGCAAAGACAGGGAAGCAACTTAAATGTACAAGAACAGATGAATGGATACAGAAGATGTGATATATATATATACACACACACACACATACACACACACATACACAATGCAATATTACTCAGAAATAAATAGGGATGAGATAATGCCATTTCCAGTTACAGGGAAGAAACTAGAGATGATCATACTAAGTGAAGTGAGACAGGGAAAGACAGGTATCATAGGATATCATTTCTGGTGGAATCTAAAAATGGATACAAATGAACTTTTTACAAGAGAATTAGCCTCAGAGACTTAAAAAAGAAACTTATGGTTACCAAAGAAGAAAGTTGAAGGGGGCAGAGGGCAATTAGCTGGTTCAGATGAAAATAATACCATAATAGCCAGGACATGGAAGCAACCTAGATGTCCATCAGCAGATGAATGGATAAGAAAGCTGTGGTACATATACACAATGGAGTATTACTCAGCCATTAAAAAGAATACACTTGAATCAGTTCTAATGAGGTGGATGAAACTGGAGCCTATTATACAGAGTGAAGTAAGCCAGAAAGAAAAACACCAATACAGCATACTAACGCATATATATGGAATTTAGAAAGATGGTAACGATAACCCTGTAAGCGAGACAGCAAAAGAGACATAGATGCATAGAACAGTCTTTTGGAGTCTGTGGGAGAGGGAGAGGGTGGGATGATTTGGGAGAATGGCATTGAAACATGTATAATATCATATATGAAACGAATCGCCAGTCCAACCTTCGATGCATGATACTGAATGCTTGGGGCTGGTGCACTGGGATGACCCAGAGGGATGGTATGGGGAGGGAGGAGGGAGGGGGGGTTCAGGATGGGGAACACGTGTACACCCGTGGCGGATTCATGTTGATGTATGGCAAAACCAATACAATATTGTAAAGTAATTAACCTCCAATTAAAATAAATAAATTTATATTAAAAATAAATAAATAAAATAATACCACAAAAAACGTGCTCAATAGCCCAAAGTCTGACAGGGCTGTAAATGATACCTGCCCTCAAGAAATGTCACAGGGTAAATCATCAGGAAAGAATTCCTAACCGGGCCAACTTTCAAGAAAACAGATCAAGTGATAAATTGTACTCACAAAGTGTAAAATAACAAAAGCACATGGGAAGATACTCCACATCAGTAATTATTAAATCAATATGAATCAAAATTACAATGAGGTATCACCTCACACTGGTCACAATGGCCATCATTGAAAAGCTCTACAAAGAATAAATACTGCAGAGAATGTACAGAAAAGGGAATCCTCCCACAATCTTGGTGGGAATGTAACTGGTGAAGCCACTATTGAAAACAGCATGGAGTTTCTTTGAACACTAAACATACAGGTATCATATGATCCTGCAATCCCACTCCCAGGTTTAGATCTGGAGAAATTCATCATTCAAAATGACATGTGCACCCCAATTTTCAGGCTAGCACTATTTACAACAGCCAAGACATAGAATCCACCAAAATGTCCATTGACAGAAAAATGAAGGCTATGTGGTATATCTATATACTGGAATACTACTCAGTCATTAAAGAGAATGAAATGATGATATTGGCAGCCCCATGGATGGACTGAGAAATTTTCATACCAAGTGGGGTAAGTCAGAGAGAAAAATACAAATATCCTAAGGTACCACGTACAGGTGGAATCTATAAATTCATACCACTGAACTAATATACAAAACAGAAACAGCCTGAGAAAACCAAATTCTGATTATCGTGAGAAAGTTAGAAGGGAGGGATAAATTAAGAGTTTGGGATGAAAATATACACACTAATATATATCAAGTTGATAATGAAAAAGGACCTACTGAATACAACAGGGAACTCTCCTGAACAAACTGTAATACCCTGTATGAGGAAAAAAAAAACAACAACAAAACAGAAAAAGAATAGATGTCTATGTATAACTGAATCAAGTTCAGGTACACCTAAAACAAAACATCGGAAATCAACTCTACTCCAATATAAAATAACAATTCAATTACAAATTAAGTTACCTGAGCTTGGTCTAAGGGAAACCAGACAGCCATGACCCTATGAATTAGACATGTGATATGCTATGATATTAATATGACACCACCAAAGGTTTTCACTCAGCAGAACACAGAGCAGCAACCCACACAAAGGTGCCTGAACTCATGTGAATGCGACAAGCTGAAGAGAACAAAAAGGACCACAGTTTAAACAGGGCAACACCCTCAATTCAGATGTTGGGAATCTCCAAGGGGACAAGACACACGGCAGGCAAAGAATACACTGTCTCTGTGTACACAGGATTCTGACTCAGGCGGATGGGGTGAGACCCACACAATCCCCAGACTCTGCACCTGGGGTCCCATGACCCTTGGTTAGGACACCATGTCTCTGCTGGTTAGGCCCCCAAGGTGGAAATGGGTGCTTCCTGTAACCCCCTGGGATGATAGAAGTGTAGGATCAGTCTCCTCCCCGCTTACTGTCCCATAGAAGTCCTCTCCTCCCTTTGGTTCTGTGTGATAGTAACAGTTTTTACAGCTGTCATGATAATGTTGAACACACTACCTTAGTTCTGGCAGGCTCAGTCCTTTCTTGTTCCACTGAGGTGTTGAGAAAACACGCCAGAGGGCTGGGAGACGAAGGCCAGGTCTGGTCTCTGCTGAGGAGGGAGAGTCGACTGGAAGGAGAGCACAGCAGCAACCTCACCTGCTGCCCATTGGCCATTTGTCTGATCCATGTGCCCTGGAATCAATTCACCAGGTGAACCTGCCTCCCTTGCCGCAATGCTTGTCCTGGAAAATTGGAATAATTACCAGGTAGCCACCTGAGGCGGAAAAGGCAATGGCACCCCACTCCAGTACTCTTGCCTGGAAAATCCCATGGACGGAGGAGCCTGGTGGGCTGCAGTTCATGGGGTCGCTAAGAGTCAGACACGACTGGGCGACTTAACTTTCACTTTTCACTTTCATGCATTGGAGAAGGAAATGGCAACCCACTCCAGTGTTCTTGCCTGGAGAATCCCAGGGATGGGGAGAAGGTCCTGACCCCTTATTAACTAGCGGTCGAGGATGTGCTTGTATTTTTCCACAGGATGCAGATTCTCCAATTTAGATCCAAGACAGGTTGATTCGCCATGTTGCAGACCCCCAGACATCCAGTTCCCCCATTGCTTCTATCACAAAAGAGGAGCCCGCTGGAAGGGGAGGCAAGATAAACATCGAGATCCCGGCAAGACTGACGGGGCTGCTGCAGTGCGAACTCCAACCAGAAAATAATTCTACTTATTCTGTTTTGGCTCATCTACCCTCTCCTTATGTTTTTCTCTTTACCAATGATTCTGGAAAACTTAATGTACGTGTGACTTTCACTGGTGGACCCAATGCAGTGACTTGTGAACAATGCATGCTCTCATGTTTAAATCCTCAATATAATGTTTGCTCTTTGGTAGTGTTACAATGTCCACCTTATCTTATGATGTAACCACTTATTCATATAACTATAGTCTTGCTGTGTTACAACAACTACAAGATTTAATGTGATCATGACAATTTGTGGGTACTTATTTTAGGAATATCAGCTTTAATAGCAGCAATTACTTCTGTTACTGTGGCAGCAATATCATTGACTCAACAAGTGCATACTGCCCAATATGTTGATGCTATGTCTAAAAATGTCTCTTTAAGTCTAGCAACACTGGAAGTTATAGATAGAAAATTGGAGATGAGAGTAGACGCCTTAGAAGAGGCAATAATGCATATTGGGGCTGAGTTACAGGCTTTAAAAGTGAAAATGGCTCTGTCTTGCCAAGCTGATTACCGGTGGATATGCGTGACATCTTTAAAGGTAAACGAGACAGATTATGAATGGGAAAAAATCAAAAAACATATCTCAGGTGTTTGCAACAGCTCTGACATTGGCCTGGACTTAGGGAAATTTCATAATCAAATACAGACCCTGGAACACTGTCGACTGGATTTTACCACCGCTGGAGCAGCTAATGACTTATTTCACACCTTCTCTAACTTTACTTCTGGAAAAAACATTCTGTCTAATATCTTTAGTTCTAATTTTGCTTCTCATAATCATTCTTCCTTGTATTGTCAGGATTCTTCGGCAGAACATTCAAAAGCTCGCGACTGAGCTGCATCTGGCTGTTTTAAGAAATAAAAAAGGGGGAGATGCGGGGAGCGAGCTCCGCCCCTGGCAAAGGTCATGAGGAAGGAGGCTTGGCATACGCAAAGGCGGGATCAAGCCTCAGGAGTCTCCCTGGAAATTCTCGAGCAATCTACCCCCAAAACCAGTCTGCCTACTTTCTGCTTTGTGCTTTCACCTATACCTCTGACTTTATGGGGGGCTGTCCCCCACTACCTCTCTGAAAAAAGAGTTAGCTTACAGCTCCAGTTAATAATTCCTGGGTGTGACAGTGTTTCAACCTACAAACTCCCTTGGAAGTCCTCTAGCCTGCCTGAATAGGTTTTTCCGGCCACATGTGATTGCTCAGAGCCTCCAAACTGTGAGAGGCATGAGATGTTCTAAACTGTCTAAATACAGATTCCTTTGAGCAGTTAAAAGATTGATTAGAAATTGTATTGGTGAAGGGATTTTCACTTGTTGGGCCAATGTTTGCTGCTAAGTCTCCATATCCCTTACCTGCTGTGTCCCTGGCAGTGTATTGATTAATATAATTGGTGTAAGTAGTAGCTTTAATGTTTGTAACCTGGGACCCTTGAGTTAATTCTTTTTCTTGTTATAGCCCACCACACCTTTGCTCTGTAGGAATGCAACTTTATCTAATGCTTTTTGGAGGCTGGCGCCTGACTTTAGAATAATCACCTTTAGAGAAAAAGGCCTCTGGGCCAGAAGATGATGCAAATCACCTAAACTTTTGCATATGATAAGTTTGCAGGAAGAAAGCCTGGCTTACTGCATGACTCTACCCCTTCCCCCATTATCCTCTATGCATAACTTAAGGTATAAAAACTACTTTGGAAAATAAAGTGTGGGCCTTGTTCACCGAAACTTGGTCTCACCATGTCGTTCTTTCTCTTACCTTCTGGCTGAATTATTCAGCCTCTTTTCTCCACTGAATTTCCTCACTGAGCTATCCTTATTTCAGCCTCTTTTCTTCACTGAATTTTACAGAGCTATCCTCATTCTATTACTCTTTATATCCTTAATTAACATTTAATTAAGCAATTGTTTCCTGATCTTCACCTACGCCGTCTCTCCTTCGAATACCCTGGATCAGCCGGGGCTGGTCCCCGGCAGATGGGAGAGCCTGGTGGGCTGCCATCTCTGGGGTCGCACAGAGTCGGACACGACTGAAGCGACTTAGCAGCAGCAGCAGCCACCTGAGGAGTCTTTAGGAGCCCCAGGGAAGGTGAACCTCACAGGGATAAAGAAGCAAACAGGCACAGGCCTGTATAAAATGAATACTGTAAAGCATTAATTACTAAACACAAGTGAAGTTCTCATGTATTCATCCCTTTTTCTTAGTTGTGTATATGTGTGTGTGTGGTCTCTCATGATCCTGTCCCATGCAGATGGGGTGAGACTCACACAGTCCCCAGACCACCCACCTGGAGTCACATGTCCCCTTGATCAGGCACCATGGCTGTGGTCAGCAAGCCCCCAATGTGTAAACAAGCCAGGTCCCTGGGACCTGCTGGGACTCTAGAAAGAAATGTAGGGTCCATCTCCTCTCCCCACAATTGTCCCTGAGAAGTCAGGCCCCCTCCTGTTTTCACTCTGGTTCTGTGTGATTTTTTGCTGGTTTGAAAGCTCATGCTAGAGGTGAATACACTACCTTGGTTCTGGCAGGCTCTGTCTTTCTTGTCCTGCTGAGTTGCTGAGAAAACACAGAAGAGCTGGACTGAAAGACGAGGAGCAGCTCTGTTCTCTTCGGAGGAGAGAGTCGACCGGAAGGAGAGCACAGCAGCAACCTCACCTGCTGCCCATTGACTTTTTGCCTGATTCCTGTGCCCTGGAATCAATTCACCAGGTGCACCAGCTTCCCTACTCAACCTGAATGTGCTGGAAAATTGGAATGATTACCAGGTAGCCCACCTGAGGGGTCTCCAGGAGCCCCAGGAAGATGAACCTGGCGGGGGACAGACTAGGAGCACGACCGCAGCACTGACCCCCGGGAGGGACATGGAACCCCACTCAGAGGAGAGCACGGACACCCAGAGAAGCCCACCTCAGCCCCAGACCCCAGACATCTGAGCGCTGACGTTCAGACGCAGGCACGGAGTTTCCCAGACAGAGGCCAGGCCAGGCCTCCACCCGAGTCCCCATGTCCCAATGCACAGAGTACAAGGTCAGGCCTAAATGTCCTCACTGCAGAAAGCGCACAGTCTCAGAAACATAATCAGTGTAGACAGGACTTAGAGAGGTCTAAATCTACCATGTAGACAGAACTTGGTCAGGTTCAGATGAGTTTACGGCTGGTCTCCCAGGAGGCACAGGTCACACACATTCAGGGTCTCTCATCGTTGGACATGGGAACTAGGATGTATATTTCTTGAAGAAGAAATCATCACTGGGATCCACACTTCACCCACATCAGGAAAGTGAAAGGTGTGTGTCATTACATATTTCAAAACAACAATGTTACAAATTTCTCTGGGCACATGATGGTCAGGATCCAGGGGAGATCCAGGAATTTCTTAGTATGCAGGCCAGTGTCCTGTAAAGACAGACAGGAAGCAGCCTGATTTCAGCATCCCAGGCTTCCAGCATGAGACAACCACACTGGAAGCCTTCTGGAAAAGTATATACTTTATCAGAATAAAAATATATTGTTGAAATTGCAAGCATACTAGTTATTATTTGCAAACCTAAAATATTCTTAAAAGCTTGGCACCTGATCGTTGCAGTTATCATTGGTTCCTTTGTATTCAGATTTTCTGGGTAGAAACAAGCCATCATTTCAAATTAGTTTGTTCTACAGTTAATGTGTATTTATTCTTTACGATGAGATGAAAGGTCAAGATGGAAAAAAGGAGGATTTTCTGTGTATTTTCAATACCACAAGAAGAGAGATTATTGACATTGCAACACTAGTTGACTCAAAGACCCATAAGCTTCATGTCC
>NC_037356.1:5510735-5531040 GCF_002263795.3 Bos taurus
CAGTGTGTAATTGCCCCAGAACAGCTGGAGATTGCTGGAAAGAAAAGGGAACTCTTTATAAACGATGTTGAGCTTTGGGAAATCGCAAACTAGTAAGGCTATGGGAGAACAGTGTGGAGATATCTTAAAACTGGAAATTAGAGCTGATTTTGGGAGAGATAGTCAGAGAATCATATGTTTATATACGGAGGTTTAAGGGAATTAGGTCTGGTGTTAAAGGCTTTTTTGATGTTTAGTTGGTCTTCAGAAAGCGTGTGCCTGGTTTGGATACCGTTCCAGTTTCTAGAATGACCGGTCCCTGCAGGACTGGAGCAAAACTGGGCTAGGAAGGAAACCAGAAGGGAAAGAAGACCAACGTGTACCCCATGTTTCAATCGCAGCACTGTTTATAATAACCAGACATGGAAGCAACCTAGAATGTCCATCAGCGAAGATATGGATAAGAAAGCAGTGGTACATATACACAATGGAGTATTAGTCAGCCATTAAAAATAATAACATTTGAATCAGTTCTAATGAGTGGATGAAACTGGGGCCTTATATACAGAGTGAAGTAAGCCGAAGGAAAAAACACCAATACAGTATACTAACGCATATATATAGAATTTAGAAAGATGGTAACGATACCCTGTATACGAGACAGCAAAAGAGACACTGATGTATAGAACAGTCTTATGGACTCTGTGGGAGGGGAGACGTGGGGAAGATTTTTGGGAGAAAAACATTGAAACATGTAAAATATCATTGTTTTAAAAGAGAATAACGAAGTTTTGGGGCCCAAGTCCCCCAGGGGGTATTCGGATTAAACCACGATAAAACTGGTGGATTGCTTTGGGGGGGCAGTGGCCACGACCCCAGAGGGATTGGTATGGGGGCGGAGGGGGAAGGAGGGGAAAGGGGGGGAGGGGGGTTTTTTTCCCCCCAGGGGGATTTTGGGGGGGGGGGGGGAAAAAAAAACCCAAAAAACCAAAATTTTTTTTTTATTCAAAAATTCTCTCTCCTCCCCCTTATCCATTCATCTGCTGATGGACATCTAGGTTTGCTTCCCCATGGTCCTGGCTATTGTAACAGTGCTGCGATGAACATGGGGTACATGTGTCTCTTTTCCCTTCTGGTTTCCTCAGTGTAGGTATGCCCAGCAGTGGGATTGCTGGATCACAAGGCAGTTCTATTTTCCAGTATTTTAGGAATCATCCACCACTGTTTATCCATAGTGGGCTGTACTAGTTGGCATTCCCACCAACAGTGTAAGAGGGTTCCCTTTTCTCCACACCCTCTCCAGCATTTATTATTGTAGACTTTGGATCGCAGCCATTCTGACTGGTGTGAAATGGTACCTCATAGTGGTTTTGATTTGCATTTCTCTGATAATGAGTGATGTTGAGCATCTTTTCATGTGTTTGTTAGCCATCTGTATGTCTCTTTGGAGAAATGTCTATTTAGTTCTTTGGCCCATTTTTTGATTGGGTCATTTATTTTCTGGAGTTGAGCTGTAGGAGTTGCTTGTATATTTTTGAGATTAGTTGTTTGTCAGTTGCTTCATTTTGCTATTATTTTCTCCCATTCTGAAGGCTGTCTTTTCACCTTGCTAATAGTTTCCTTTGATGTGCAGAGCTTTTAGGTTAATTAGGTCCCATTTGTTTATTTTTGCTTTTATTTCCATATTCTTGGAGGTGGGTCATAGAGGATCCTGCTGTGATTTAAGTCGGAGAGTGTTTTGCCTATGTTCTCCTCTAGGAGTTTTATAGTTTCTGGTCTTACATTTAGATCTTTAATCCATTTGAGTTTATTTTGTGTATGGTGTTAGAAAGTTTCTAGTTTCATTCTTTTACAAGTGGTTGACCAGATTTCCCAGCACCACTTGTTAAAGAGATTGTCTTTAATCCATTGTATATTCTTGCCTCCTTTGTCAAGAAAGATAAGGTGTCCAGAGGTGCGTTGGATTTATCTCCGGGCTTTCTATTTTGTTTCCATTGATCTATATTTCTGTCTTTAGTGCTAGTATCATACTGTCTTGATGACTGTGCTTGTAGTAGAGCCTGAAGTCAGGGCAGGTTGATTCCTCCAGTTCCATTCTTCTTTCTCAAGATCGCTTTGGCTATTCGAGGTTTTTGTATTTCCATACAAATTGTGAAATTATTTGTTCTAGCTCTGTGAAGAATACTGTTGGTAGCTTGATAGGGATTGCATTGAATCTATAAATTGCTTTGGGTAGTATATTCATTTTCACTATATTGATTCTTCCAATCCATGAACATGGTATATTTCTCCATCTATTAATGTCCTCGTTGATTTCTTTCACCAGTGTTTTATAGTTTTCTATATATAGGTCTTTAGTTTCTTTAGGTAGATATATTCCTAAGTATTTTATTCTTTCCGTTTGCAATTGTGATGGAATTGTTTTCCTTAATTTCTCTTTCTGTTTTCTCATTATTAGTGTATAGGAATGGCAAGGATTTCTGTGTGTTGATTTTATATCTTGCAACTTTACTATAGTCATTGATTAGTTCTAGTAATTTTCTAGTGGAGTCTTATCTTATTGTATATATGCAATACATCTTTTTTATCCATTCATCTGTCTACGGACATTTAGGTTCCTTCCAGGTCTTGACAATTGTAAACAACTTGCCAACGAATGTTTGGGTTTGTGTATTCTTTTGAACCACATTTTTCTTTGGATACCTGCCCAGGAATGGAATTGCTGGATCTTACAGTAGCTCTACTTTTAGTTTGGTAAGGAATTGTAAGTGTTCTTCATGGTGGCCTTACCAATGTACATCCCGGGAAACAGTGTAGGCAGGTTCCCTTTTCTCCATATCCTCTCCAGAATTTACTGCTAGTAGTAACTTAGAAGGCAATGGCACCCCACTCCAGTACTCGTGCCTGGAAAATCCCATGGGTGGAGGAGCCTGGTGGGCTGCAGTCCATGGGGTCGCTAAGAGTCGGACACGAATGAGCAACTTCACTTCCAATTTTCACTTTAGTGCATTGGAGAAGGAAATGGCAACCCACTCCAGTGTTCTTGCCTGGAGAATCCCAGGGATGGGGGAGCCTGGTGGGCTGCCGTCTATGGGGTTGCACAGAGTCGGACACGACTGAAGCAACTTAGTAGTAGTAGTAACTTTGATGACCACCATTCTGATTGTTATGAGGTTATATCTCACTGTAGTTGTGATTTGTTTTTCTCCTGTAATTATTTGGTGTTGAGAATTATTTCATGTGCTGCTTGGCCATTTGTATGTCTTCTTTGAAGAAATGTCTATTTAAGTTATCTGCCTATTTTTTAATTATTATTTTTAATATTGAACTACATGAGCTCTTTATAAATTTTTGGAGACAAATCCCTTATTAGCCCCAAAATTTTCAAATATTTTCTTCCATTCTGTGGGTTTTCTATTTGTTTTGTTTACAGTTTCCTTTGCTGTGAAAAACCTTTTGAGTTTAATTAGGTTCCTTTTTTTTTTTAATTTCCTTTACTCTAGGAGAAGTCTGGAAAAATATATTGCTATGATTTATGGCAAAGAGAGTTCTGCCTGTGTTTTCATCCAAGAGTTTAATAATATCTGGTCTTACTGTTAGGTCTTTAATCCATTGAGTTTGTTTGTGTGTATCAAACCAGTCAATCCAAAGGGAATAAACCCTGAACATTCATCAAGGAGTTATGCTAAAGATAAAGCTCCAATACTTTGGTCATCTGATGCAAAGAGCCAACTCATTTGAAAACACATTAATGCTGAGAAAGACTGAAGGGAAAAGGACAAGGGAGCAGGTGAAATGATGGTTAGACAGTATCACCAACTCAATGGACATGAATTTGAGCAAACTCTGGGAGATAGCAAACTCTGAAGGAGAGCGGAGCCTGCCGTATTACAGTTTATGGGATTGAAGAGCTATGGACACCATTTAGTGCCTGAAGAACAACAATGATGTTAAAGGATGTTCTGTTTCAGGTTTTCACATGAAGCTGTCCTGTTCTCCCAGAACCATTTTTTTTTTTTTTTTTAGCAGACTGTCTTTCCTTCCTAGTAAAGAAATGAAGGTACTTTTAAACTAAAGATTTAGGCTGATACATGTCTTTTTGTGTGTGTTTTTGTGTGTAACCTAACTGGTTTATTAACATATTGAGACCAATACATCTAACTGAGAATAGGATCAGCAGGGAAAAAAAAAAAATCACACACTGAAGAATATAAAATTAAAGATGAAAAGACCCTGATATCAGTCAAGTTTACATAAGGTGATTTGAGATACCAAGATTTCATTATCATTGTTAGCATTCCCATATTATTATTATTTTTAATTAATTTATATTAACTGGAGGCTAATTAATTTACAATATTGTAGTGGTTTTTGCCATGCATTGACATGAAACAGCCATGGGTGTACATGTGTCCCCATTTGAACCCCTCTCCCACCTCCCTCCCCATCCCATCCTTCAGGGTCATCCCAGTGCACAGGCCCTGAGTGCCCTGTCTCACGCATCAAACCTGGACTGGTGATCTGTTTCACATATGGTAATATACATGTTTCAATGCTATTCTCTCAAATCATCACACCCTCGCCTTCTCCCACAGAGTCCAAGAGTCTGTTCTTTACATCTGAGTCTCTTTTGGTATCTCACATATAGGGTCATAGTTCCCATCTTTCAAAATTCCATGAATATGCATTAATGTACTGTATTGGTGTTTTTCTTTCTGATTTACTTCATTGTGTATAATAGGCTGCGGTTTCATCCACCTCTTTCAAACTGATTTAAATGCATTCTTTTTAATAGCTGAGTAATATTCCATTGCATATGTGTACCACAGCTTTCTTATCCATTTGTCTGCCTATGGACATCTAGGTTGCTTCCATGTCCTAGCTATTGTAAACAGTGCTGTGATGAACATTGGAGTAGACCTGTCTCTTTCAATTCTGGTTTCCTTGGTGTGTATTCCCAGCAGTGGGATTGCTGGGTCGTATGGCAGTTCTATTTCCAGTTTTTTTAAGGAATCTCCACACTGTTCTCCACAGTGGCTGTACTAGTTTGCATTCCCACCAACAGTGTAAGAGGGTTCCCTTTTCTCTGTACCCTCTCCAGCATTTATTGTTTGTAGACTTTTGCATAGCAGCCATTCTGACTGGCATGAGATGGTACTTCATTGTGGTTTTAATTTGCATTTCTCTGATAATGAGTGATGTTGAGCATCTTTTCATGTGTTTGTTAGCCATCTGTATGTATTCTTTGGAGAAATGTCTATTTAGTTCTTTGGCCCATTTTTTGATTGGGTCATTTATTTTTCTGGGTTTTGAGCTGCATGAGATGCTAATATATTTTAGAGATTAACTCTTTGTCAGTTGCTTCATTTGCTATTATTTTCTCCCATTCCAAAAGCTGTCTTTTCACCTTGCTTATAGTTTCCTTCATTGTGAAAAAGCTTTCATGTTTAATTAGGTCCCGTTTGTTTATTTTTGCTTTTATTTCCAATATTCTGGGAGGTGGGTCATAGAGGATCTTGCTGTGATGTATGTCAGAGAGTATTTTGCCTGTGTCTTCCTCTAGCAGTTTTATAGTTTTGGGTCTGGTTTAGATCTTTAATCTATTTTGAGCTTATTTTTCTGTGTGGTGTTAAAGTGTTCTAGTTTCATTTTTTTACAAGTGGTTGACCAATTTTCCCAGCACCACTTGTTAAAGAGATTGTCTTTTCTCCATTGTAAATTCTTGCCTCCTTTGTCAAAGATAAGGTGTCCATAAGTGCCTGGATTTACCTCTGGGCTTTCTATTTTGTTCCATTGATCTATATTTCTGTCTTTGTGCCAGTACCATGCTGTCTTGATGACTGTAGCTTTGTAGTATAGTCTGAAGTCAGGCAGATTAATTTTTCCAGTTCAATTCTTCTTTCTCAAGATTGCTTTGGCTCTTCAAGGTTTTTTGTATTTCCATACAAATTGTCAAATTATTTGTTCTAGTTCTGTAAAAAAAAATACCATTGGTAGCTTGATAGGGATTGCATTGAATCTATAGATTGCTTTGGGCAGTATACTCATTTTCACTATATTGATTCTGCTGATCCACGAATATGGTATATTTTTCCATCTGTGCCATCTTTGATTTCTTTCATCAGTGTTTTATCCATTCGGCCAGTCTTTGTCTTTTGGTTGGGGCATTCAAGCCATTTACATTTAGGGTAATTATTGATAATTATTGGATGCCTGGCATGCTGCAGTTCATGGGGTCACAAAGAGTTGGACACAACTTAGCGACTGAACTGAACTGAACTGAACTGATGGTCCCGTTGCCATTTACTTCATTGTTTTGGGTTCGAGTTTATAAACATTTTCTGTGTTTCTTGTCTAGAGAAGATCCTTTAGCATTTGTTGTAGAGCTGCTTTGGTGGTGCTGAATTCTCTCAGCTTTTGCTTGTCTGTAAAGCTTTTGATTTCTCCTTCATATTTGAATGAGATCCTTGCTGGGGATAATAATCTGGTTGTAGGGTTTTCTCTTTCATCACTTTAAGTATGTCCTGCCATTCCCTTCTGGCCTGACGAGTTTCTATTGAAAGATCAGCTGTCATCCTTATGGGAATTGCCTTGTGTGTTGTTTGTTACTTTTCCATTGCTGCTTTTAATATTTGCTCATTGTGTTTGATCTTCGTTAATTTGATTAATATGTGTCTTGGGGCGTTTTGTCTTAGGTTTATCTGTTTGGCACCCTCTGGGTTTCTTGGACTTCGTGGATTTTTCCTTCTGCATTTTAGGGAAGTTTTCAACTATTATCTCCTCGAGTATTTTCTCATGTATTTCTTTCTTTTTGTCTTCTTCTTTTGGGACTCCTATGATTTGAATGTTGTGGTGTTTAACACTGTTCCAGAGGTCTCTGAGGTTGTACTCCTTCTGAAAGAGCTTCAAATAACAAAGCCTTATATATTTACCAACATAATTATAATTTCTGGTGCTCTCAAGTTTTTTGTGTGTATTTTCCTTGTAATGTGCTTATACATTTAGAAGCCATGATTTCTTGCAGTTTATGGATCATGCAGGAAGGAAAACCTAGTCTCTGTTTTTCCATCTTAGGAAGTAGAAGTCTCCCCTTGTGTATCTTTTGTAAACAGTAGTAAACATTTTATAATTAAAAGAAAATAGACTTTCTACTAATTTTCTTAGTACTACAGTTTTAGTATTTTAAAAGTTAATGGCTTCTGGGTTGCTAGTGAAAATATCTTACATTGCTTATTTGGAACATGAACACTTAAAAAAGTGTTAAATTAAGATGCACCAATGGGAGACTGGAAAACATTGTGATTGTTAACAATGACTTTTGTCTCGGTGATATTATTACAAACAAGTGTGCAGTTATAGATTTGGAAAAACATGTAGGAAAATGTTTATTTTTCTTTATTGTCATATACATTCCCATTGTCTCTTTGAAGAAAATTAATATTGAACATTTAATTGTAAATGTGCAGAGTTTTGAGGTCATTGAAACACTTCTTACTTCTTTTTCATTTTTTAAATAAAGCTAATTTTTTTTTATAACAGTTTAATTTTACAGCAAAACTGAGTGAAGTAAGGGGATTCTGATATACCCTCTCCCTCACACATGCACAGCCTCCCCCACAAGCAAAATCCTGCAGCAAAGTGGAAACTTTGCGGCCTTTGCAGACTGGCTATGCTTATTTCCTTATATACAATCAGGCTTCCTTCCTGGCTTCCTGTGGTCTGATAGCTCCTTTCTTTTGAACACTGAGTAACATTCTGGGATCTGGATGTGCCATGGTTTACTCATCCTTTCACCTAGTGAGGGACATCTTGGTTGTTCCCGTTTCCACAGTTATGAACAAAGTTGCTACAGACGTCTGTGTACATGTTTTGGATAAGCAGACATTTTCTATGCCCTTGTGAAAATAACAAAGAGTGAGATTGCTGGACAAACATATGTTTAGATTTGGAAGAACTGCCAAACTTTATTCCTAAGTGTCTGTGCCATTTTGCATTGCCAAGAGCAATCAATGAGTTTCTGTTACTCCACGTCCTTGTTGGCATTTGACATGTTTTCTACTCCTTTATATTTTGCAAGGCAGTCAGCACTTGTTGGTACATGTTTATTTGAAGAAATAAATTTAAACAAAAAGCATGATATTCAGAGTTGAAAGCAAACAAATAAACAAGAAATCCCAGCTGTATTTTTCTCAGAGGGAAAAGGCCAGTGCTAGGAGCACACTAGGGCTTCCCAGGAGGCTCAGTAGTACAAACTCTGCCTGCCAACGCGAGACACAGAAGACACCGGTAAGACGCGGGGTAGATGCTTGACCAGGGAGGATCCGCTGGAGGAGGAAAGGGCAGTCCCCTCCGGGATGCTTGCACGGAAGATTCCATGGACAGAGGAGCCTGGCAGGTTGCAGTCGTCCTCAGGGTCCCCAGGAGGAGGAGAAACAGCGCACACAGGAGCTCCGGGGCTTCCCTGTCCACGGCCGGCTGCGCCTGGCCTGGTGGTTCCGGCAGCCCCGGGGATCCTCCTTTCAGGTCGCCCTGGACACAGAAGTCCCCCGCGGCCTCGCTCCGCACACGGGGCCCTTGGCGTCCTTGCCCACAGAGCCGGAGGTGACGTCGCGGCCACAAAAGTGCGCAAATTTCCTCTGGGGCTTAGTGGCCCGGCGCACCCCGTTTCCCGCATAGGGCCCACAGATCCCGGTTTTCTGACTGCCTCCCTCCCGCGACAGCATCCCCGGGGACGCAGGCCTCATCGGCGCCACCAGGAGCTCGTGGACAGAAGGAGCCCGGGTCCCGTGAGGAAGCCGCCGGGTCCCGTGAGGAAGCCGCCGTCTCCCACCCAGGAATCGGTCTGCTCTCCGTCACCCTACGCAGCCTCCTTACTCCCTGCGCGGCTTCGGCGGGATGGAGCCAGACACCTCCCGCAGACCGGCCAGGGACTGGCTCCCCGGGCGCCCTCATGCGTCCTCCCCGGGCTCCGGAGCCGCGCACCCAGCGCTATGCCTCGGCGCTCCTCCCGGTGGCGGGCGCGCTCGGCGGAGCGCGGAGAGGAGCCCCCCGCCACCCCGCAACGGCTCGGAGCTTAGTTCCGCTGCCACAGACATCTCCTGGAGACGCGCTTCTCTCTGGAAAGAAGGAGGCTCCTCCCAGAAAGGATGCGAGAACCAGGGACAGACTCTAAGCTCACAAGAGCTCTGTCCCCAACAGTGACACAGAACCAGAGGCGGGGCTGAGGCCGGGGGTCTCCAGATCTGCAGGGTCAGAGGGTCCCAAGGGCCGCCTCTGCTCGTGCTCCCGCCCCTGGGGCCGCGGAATTCTGCTCTGTAGGGCTTCCGTCTAGGGCCATGAGGCCTTTGTATACTACCTTTGATTCAATATTTTTCTGTAGCACCACTTACATTTTTTTTTTCTAGATAATGTTTGTATTTTTCATTCCTATTGTTTTTGTTCAAAGCCGAATCCCTTGATATTTTAAAAGATAATACAAGAAATAGTGAAAACTTTGTTGCTAAATTAAAGAGATAAAAATAATTACAAATTATAAATCTAATCAATGTACAAAAAGCCTACAGTATCACAAATTCATGAAAGAGGAAACTGGAATTGTTTATAGTAAGACAGAAATTAATTTACTAATTTTTATATGTTCTAAAAATAATAATACTACATAATGAAGAATAAAACTCATGTGGAAATGCCCTCAAATTTTATATAACTAAAATTCATGTAACCCAATTCCTGACTGTGTCATTTTTAAGTCATTTTGGACTAAACCTCTACTTGCCTTTACCCTCCCATACACTCTCTCATCAAGTCGTGTATAGCAAAGGGCTCTGGAGTTATTGGTCTATTAGAGAGACATAAACAGGCCACAACTTCATCCAAACAACTGTTTTCCCATCAATAGAATTCCTGAAACAGTCAGCTGATTTAAATTCCCTGTCTTAGATTGTATATTGTACATGATACCCAGATTAAATATTTTCAAACTGTGTGCAAACACGAAAGAGCACAGTAACTAGTAGTTTCAGTCTCCAGAGTAAGTGTTGCCAGATCTCTCCTGCTACTGATCCAGAAAGGAAAATTACAAGCAGGGATTTATTCTCTGCCCCTGCACTAAGGTGGTTGTCGTTTTCTGGGCACTGGCAATGAGAGTTTCAAGGAGACAGGGCAGAGAAATTGGGAACACTGGGTCACAGCCGGGGAAGGGAAAGCCTGGGACACACACCTGGATCTGTACACTGTCCTGCCCATTAACTTCTGTGACTGACTGTTCCGCCTCTCCTGCCTCATTCTCATTACTACTTTCACTTCATCTTGGCTCCTGTATCAGTCACCCTTTGTATATTGTGACCCTACATGGCTCTCTCAATGATAAAGCTTTCTATTACTGATTACAGTTACTGTTCAATCTTCAAGAATGAAATACTATAAAGTCAAGAACTGTAACTTTAGGCTTGTATCCTATGCAACAAGACATGCTTAGAAAATCTGTTCAATCTTCAAGGATAGAATGACATACTATAAAGTCAAGCATTGTAATTTTAGGTTTTTATCCTCTATAAACTGGAAAATTCTGAAAGAGATGGGAATACTAGACCACCTGACCTGCCTTTTGGAAATCTGTATGCAGGTCAGGAAGCAACAGTTAGAACTGGTCATGGAACAACAGACTGGTTCCAGATAGGAAAAGGAGTACGTCAAGGCTGTACATTGTCACCCTGCTTATTTAACTTCTATGCAGAGTACATCATGAGAAACTCTGGACTGGAAGAAACACAATCTGGAATCAAGATTGCTGGGAGAAATATCAATCACCTCAGATATGCAGATGACACCACCCTTATGGCAGAAAGTGAAGAGGAACTAAAAAGCCTCTTGATGAAAGTGAAAGAGGAGAGTGAAAAAGTTGGCTTAAAGCTCAACATTTAGAAAGCAAAGACCATGGCATCTGGTCCCATCACTTCATGGGGAATAGATGGGGAAACAGTGAAAACAGTGTCAGACTTTATTTTTTGCGGGGCTCCAAAATCACTGTGGTCATGTATGGATGTGAGAGTTGGACTGTGAAGAAGGCTGAGTGCCAAAGAAATGATGGTTTTGAACTGTGGTGTTGGAGAAGGCTCTTGAGAGTCCCTTGGACTGCAAGGAGATGCAACAAGTCCATTCTGAAGGAGATCAGCCCTGGGATTTCTTTGTAAGGAATGATGCCAAAGCTGAAACTCCAGTACTTTGGCCACTTCATGCGAAGAGTTGACTCCTTGGAAAAGACCCTGATGCTGGGAGGGATTGGGGGCAGGAGGAGAAGGCGACAACAGAGCATGAGATGGCTGAATAGCATCACTGACTCGATGGACATGAGTTTGAGTGAACTCCAGGAGTTGGTGATGGACAGGGAGGCCTGGTGTTCTGCAATTCATGGGGTCGCAAAGCATTGGACATGACTGAGCAACTGAACTGAACAAGACATGACTTAGAAAATAGTAGATGCTGAATGAATTAGAAAATATTTGCTTTAAATTCACAAGACTTTATTTTTTGTGGATCCAAAATCACTGCAGATGGTGATTGCAGCCATGAAATTAAAAGACGCTTACTCCTTGGAAGGACAATTATGACCAATATAGATAGCATATTCAAAAGCACAGACATTACTTTGCCAATAAAGGTCGTCTCGTCAAAGCTATGGTTTTTCTGTGGTCATGTATGGATGTGAGAGTTGGACTGTGAAGAAGGCTGAGTGCTAAAGAATTGAGGCTTTTGAACTTTGGTGATGGAGAAGACTCTTGAGAGTCCCTTGGACTGAAAGGAGTTCCAAACAGTCCATCCTAAAGGAGATCAGTCCTGGGTGTTCATTGGAAGGACTGATGCTTAAGTTGAAACTCCAATACTTTGGCCACCGCATGTGAAGAGCTGACTCATTGGAAAAGACTGCAATGCTGGGAAGAATTGGGGGCAGGAGGAGAAGGGGATGACAGAGGATCAGATGGCTGGATGACATCACCAACTCGATGGACGTGAGTTTGAGTGAACTCCAGGAGTTGGTGAAGGACAGGGAGGCCTGGCATGCTACGATTCATGGGGTCGCAAAGAGTCGGACAAGACTGAGCAACTGAACTGAACTGAAATTCACAAGAAGAGCCCCACTTGACTGGATATCTCACTATCTATCTTGGGTTATAAGACTTATTGCACTTCATGGCAAAAATAACTTATGAGAAAATCTCCTGATTTTAGGGAAAAAGAACTGTAGCTTAGACCTAATTTTGCAAATTAAAGCCACTTAGGGAAGCAAGTGACACAAACTGATAAGAAAATTTCCAAACGAATTCAATGTTTTAGTCATCTATTAATAAAAGAATAAAAATTGAAAATTTCTGGAAACTTTAAGAAATCAAAATCATTTATGTACAGTGCATCCTGAAAGCATATATTAAAGAGCATACCAGTGAATGAAACTTCATACACAGCACTCCATGGGAAATAAATCTAATGGTGATTTTTGAATACCAAATGCCTTGTGCACTACTTAATTGCTTGTTATTTTAAAAAAAATTCAAAATCATCTTTAACAAATATTTGTTTAAGAAAGTAACATATGAAAGTATTTTGAAGAGTCTGAAATAACTAGCTATTTGCCTATCTACCTAGTATGTATCTATCTAATTCAAAGACCTTTATGTTTTAAAATAAAAATATTTTCATATAACCACAGTGAAAACTATGGGCTTGGTTGACAATGATGTGTCCATGTGGGTTCACAAATTTAAAAAAAAAAAAAATATCTATTGCATAAGAGAGACAACTTACAGAAAGTGTGAGAACATGAGCATGAGGGAATCCCTGAGCCCAAGTTCAGGCAGATCTACGGTCCCCATCTACAGCACATCCTTCAGGACACTAACTCTAGAGCCGAGGACCCAGGTCCACCTCGGACTGTTTCTCCACCTCCTCAGCCTGGTTCTTATAATGCTATTTCTGACTGTTCAGATGCTTTGGCAGGATCTGCCAATCTCCAGTCTCCTGCAGGGAGATTCTTGCAACTAGACCTGACCACGAATCCTCATGGAAAATCTGTCCTCTGTCCTTGATGGGGTTTTTAGACTCTCCATGGAATTGAATCCCTCGTGGAAAAATAGTTTTCTGGGGGAGATTCAACTCTTGTACATTGTGCTAAAACTTCTTGTGGGTTTTCATTTGGATTCCTTTGAGGAGATCTGATTTCTTGGAAAACTGGACACATAATTTCTTGGAATATTTCTTTGGGAACATCCATTGTCTTGGACTATTGAACACTCGAATCATGTTCCCTGAAGTGAACCACTTTCTCCTTGGACTCCTATTTCTCCTTGAAATCTTGAATGTATTTCAGCTTTACGTTCTCTGAGAACTACTTGTCTTTCTCAGACAGGACGATTGTCAGGCCCTGATACTCAGTTTGGGGTGTTTTGGGAAGTATTAGGGCCATAAGTTCTTTAAAAAATGGGTAAGCTTTCAGGGGCTTCTTCAGTAAATTAGAAGAGTGTGTGTGTGTGTGTGTGTGTGTGTGTGTGTGCGCGCGTGTGCACATGTGAATTATTTTTGTGAGGAATTTTTAAATATTCCTTAATTTCCAGGAACAATTCTTAAAGTTCACAGTTTGCTCATGTTATAAAAGTTTCTAACCATTCCATTATACACATTTCTCCAGAAGTGTCTTACAAGTAACTTTTCCCCAGTCTATCAGGGACAGAGGTATTTTGAATGTGTGGCCATCACTTGGCAGGGGACTATTCTACATGTCTTCCAGCAATTTTACAAGATCTTCCTTGGACACTGGAAACTCCATTTCTAGAATTTGGGGCCACTTACAAGGTGCCAGTGATGTAATCACCACCCCAAGAGCATGAACATCCTCACACTAAAGATATGGCAGGTTAATTCTTACTTGAAGTTCTGTAGTGTGTGGGATGCAATGATTCTACAGAGCAAGGGAAGGAAAATTCCTTTCCTTGTATTTGCTAAATGAGAAAATCACACCACATTTGTTATATATCAATTTTATAATCTAAGTTGACCCTTAAAAATAAAATGAAAATTGTTGCAAATCCTGAATTGAAATTTATGTTTGGATTTCAAATGCGAGATCTGTACTCTTCAAAATTCCCTTATCTCTTCAGTACATTTTCCACCCAGTTTTACAGGGCTTATCCTAAATGGAACATAACAAAAAAAAAATGAGTTATTCAATCAAGAGAATTAGAATCAGGGATGTAATCCAGGAAAGTGAAGTAAAAAGGTAAAAATGAAAAGAGAAGTGGCTGAAAGGAAAGGCCTTGGATTCTGTACCACAGAGAATGGCCTTCTGTGAATTGAAGGACCGAGGGTCCAAGAGAAGATTAGGAGATAAAACGAGATAAACAGAGAAGCTGGTTTGAGATCTGTCGAAAAGAGACTGATTGTCTCAGGGAAATGTCGAAATCAACATTATAAAACAAGCATATGTAGTACATATTATTAACCACAAAATAATAGAATTTCCTTAAGCTGTGAATCTGCAGCTCAGTTTCCTCTCTACTCTTGACTTTATCCCTAGTACTTTATGTCTGTTATGTTGACTATATTTTGGAAAATTTTGTCAATGAAGGAAAAATATTTTGTCTATTAAGTTCAGTTAAGTCGCTCAGTAATGTCTGACTCTTTGCAACTCTGTGAACCACAGCTGCCAGGCCTCCCTGTCCATCACCAACTGCCAGAGTCCACCCAAACCCCTGTCCATTGAGTCAGTGATGCCATCCAACCGTCTAATTCTCTGTCATCCCCTTCTCCTCCTGCCCTCAATCTTTCCCAGCATCAGGGTCTTTTTAAATGACTCAGCTCTTCGCATCAGGTGGCCAAAATATTGGAGTTTCAGTTTCAACATCAGTCCTTCCAATGAACACCCAGGACTGATCTGCTTTAGCACGGACTGGTTGGATCTCCTTGCAATCCAAGGGACTCTCAAGAGTCTTCTCCAACACCACAGTTCAAAAGCATCAATTCTTCAGCACTCAGCTTTTTTTTATAGTCAACTCTCATATCCATACGTGACTACTGGAAAAACCAAAGCCTTGACTAGATGGACCTTTGTTGACAAACTAATGTCTCTGCTTTCTTTTTTTTTTTTTTTTGTCTCTGCTTTTCAATATGCTGTCTAGGTTGGTCATAACTTTCCTTCCAAGTAGTAAGTGTCTTTTAATTTCATGGCTGCAATCAGCATTTGTAATGATTTTGGAGCCCCCCAAAATAAAGTCAGCCACGATTTCCACTGTTTCCCCCTCATTTTTGCCATGAAGCAATGGGAACGGATGCCATGATCTTAATTTTCTGAATGTTGAGTTTTAAGCCAACTTTTTCATTCTCCTCTTTCACTTTCATTAAAAGGTTCTTCAGTTCTTCTTCACTTTCTGCCAAAGGGTGGTATCATCTGCATATCTAAGTTTATTGATTTTTCTCCCGGCAATCTTGATTCCAGCTTGTGCTTCCTCCAGCCCAGCGTTTCTCATGATGTACTCTGCAGAGAAGATACATAAGCAAGGTCACAATATATAGTCTTGGTGTACTCCTTTTCCTTTTTGGAACCAGTCTGTTCTTCAATGCCCAGTTGTAACTGTTGCTTCTTGACCTGCATACAGGTTTCTCAAGAGACAGGTCAGATCGTTTGATATTCCCATCTCTTTCAGAATTTTCCACAGTTTAATGTGATCCACACAGTCAAAGTCTTTGGCATAGTCAACAAAGCAGAAATACATGTTTTTGTGAAACTATGTTGCTTTTCTGATGATCCAGTGGATGTTGGCAATTTGATCTCTGGTTCCTCTGCCTTTTCTAATACCAGCTTGAAAATCTGGAATTTCACACTTCACATATTGCTGAAGCCTGGCTTGGAGAAAAATGAGCATTACTTTACCAGTGTGTGAAATGAGTACAATTGTGCAGTAGTTTGAGCATTCTTTGGCATTGCCTTTCTTTGGGGTTGGAATGAAAGCTGACCTTTTCCTGTCCTGTGGCAGGAGTTTTCCAAATTTGCTGACATATTGAGTACAGCACTTTCACAGCATCATCTTTTAGGATTTGAAATAGCTCAACTGGAATTCCATCACCTCCACTAGCTTTGTTCGTAGTGATAGTTCCGAAGGCCCACTTGATTTCACATTCCAGGATATCTGGCTCTAGGTGAGTGATCACACCATCATGATTTTCTGGGGCTTTTGTCTATATGAATTATTTAATTCATGTGTTTCTTCACGGACTGACTTAACAGTTCTATATGTTCTGTTCTGAGTACTGCACGGAGAGTGGGAATGTAACAATAATATGAAATAAGATGAGAACTATCTGAACTGTCACAGGAATTTCCCTCAAGTAGTAAAAATATTTACTAACTTGAGAAAAGTTTGCTGAAGAGTGTGATGAGATGGTATATGCTGAGAGTGAGTAAATGGTACTGGGCATTGGTTCCTTTTCGAGGTCACGCACATGTCCCACAATGAGACAGTCTTGGTTTTATAATTTTGTATAGTTCTAAAAACCATTGATTATGTAGTTTAAAGGTAGTGACCTTTATGGTATATAAATTTAGTTTAAAATAATCCTTATTTTAAAAAGAAAAGCAATTGACTATATTCTATGAAATACTCCATAATAAATGTTTATTAAAATTTAATTAACAGACTTATGCATATAACACCTTTATGCCATTTTATAAACATACAATCACCATGTTACATTAAATAACAATGTGCTGCTGGACACAGTCAGGTATCCTGTGGCCTCCCATGAAGTGAAGGGCAGCAATATCCCCAGAAAAGAAGCCTAAATAATGGTCCAAAAAATGGACAATTCATGGAGATTTAAGGCAAAGGAAAGGTATCATAGGGGAGGAGAAGGCAGAAGGAAGGAAACTATATATGAGGGAACTTCTGAAAACATCATAGAAGCTCACAGTTCCATTGTCATAATCCAAAAACACGCCAATCTTACCCAGAGGCCTTTTCACAAACTGCACTAAGGGTGGGGAGGTGGTGGACAGAATATACTGACTGTTCACCTTTGTAGAACACAGAAAAAATGCTTCTTCAGCACCAATACTGATACTGGTATCACTTGTGAAGATGCTTTTACAGACACCCAGAACCCAGCTGGAAGACTGGGCCACGTCCAGTTCCCAGTAATGCCTCCCAGAGGTGAAGTCCCAAGCTCCCCAGGACACAACACACGACTCGCCCTGGGGCTGTCTGGACGCGATGGGGTGGTCATCCTCAAACAGCACACTTGCATCATCGAGGATCGCATGGTGAACGATCGTTGTCAGACTCAGAACATTATCCACTGCAGAAAGAGTAAAAACTGTTAGCCAGTCGAATTTCCATGTCTCTGAGAGGCAGAGGCTTTCTACACAATAAGCTTTTTAATTTTCCTTCTCCAAGGAAATCAAAACAAAGACAGCAAAGGGAGTTAGAGTGACTCTTCTCTGAAGAATAAAAGTTATTACTATCTCTGTGGCACACAGAAGTACATCAAATCAAAGAGAAAATTAAAAAAAGACATATATCATGAACTGGGTGAAGTCTGACTTAGGTCAATCTCTTCAAAGTTTACTTTAGGATTCACCTAAAAGCATTGATTCTTATATTAGAAAACTTTTCTTGTGTCCTTTGTACTTAATACTATGGAAACTGTAGATGGCACTTTGTTATCACGTGGACACTTATGGGGGTATAATCTGTACCTATTACATTTTCAAAGGTCAAAAGAATTGATAGAAATCCATCCGTGAATAATTTGGAAGCTTCAAAAAAGTTATTCTAACTGACAGTGTTCATGCATCCCTTGCCTTAAAGTTGTTGTAAGATTGAGAGTGTTATAATTCTTCTGCCAAAGGCCATTTCAATTTTTCTGTCATTTATTCCTAATTTTAGAAATAATAAATCTTCTATGTACAATGTGTAATAAGTGTAGCTGTAATGAAGTGAAAGTGAAAGTGTTATCCTTCAGTCCTGTTTTACTCTTTGCGACCACGTGGACTGTATGTAGCCCACCAGGCTCCTCTTTCCATGGAATTGTCCAGGCAAGAATACTGGAGTGGATTTCCGTTCCCTTCTCCAGGGATCTTCCCGACCCAGGGCTCGAACCTGGGTCTCCTGCATCGCAGGCAGACTCTTTATCATCTGAGCCACCAGGAAAGCCCATACAGTAAATTAAAAGCAGCAATGATGGATTTAAGCTCAAGAGTGAAATAAACTGAGTAAACAACATATCGATGGTCACTCACAGAACCAAATATTCAGTCTCTATAATCACAGTAACAACCTGGTTGCTCTCCCTTTGCTCATCCTATGTCATATATATATATGGTTTTGCATTTTCAGGAAATTACAGGTGGCAAACATCAGACTTGGTGTTTATAATCTGACTATAGAGGCAACAAAGAGTCTGAAATGCAGTACTTGGATGCAGTCTCAGAAACCACAGAATCATTTGTTCATTTTCCAAGGCAAGCCATTCAATATCACAGTAATCCAAACTCTATGCCTCAACCAGTAATGCTGCAGAAAATGAAGTTGAACAGTTCTAGGAAGACCTACAAGTCCTTCTAGAACTAACACCAAAAAAAGATGTCATTTTCATTATAGGGGACTGGAATAAAAAAATAGGAAGTAAGGAATACCTGGAGTAACAGGCAAATTTGGCCTTGGAGTACAGAATGAAGCAGGGCAAAGGCTAATAGAGTTTTGCCAAGAGAATGCACTAGTCATAGCAAACACCCTCTTCTAACAACATGTGAGAAGATTCTACACGTGGATCACCAGATGGTCCAATATTGAAATCAGATTGATTATATTCTTTGCAGCCAATAATGGAGGAGCTTTACACAGTCAGTAAAACAAGACCGAGAGCTGAGTGTGGCTCAGACCATGAATCCTTATTGACAAATTCAGACTTAAAATTTTAGAAGAGTAGGGAAGGAAACCAATGAGGCCATTCAGGTATGACTAAATCAAATCCCTGTGACTATGCAGTGGAAGTGCGAAATAGATTCAGGGGATTAGATCTGATATAGAGAATGCCTGAAGAACTATGGACGAGGTTTCATGACACTGTACGGAGCGGTGATCAAGACCTCCCCAGAAAAAGAAGCAAAAGTTATTGGTCTGAGACTTTATAAATAACAGGTGAAGATGAGTACAATAAAAGGAAAAGGGAGAAGGAAAAGGAAAAAATATGCCCATTTTTGAATGTAGAGTTTCCCAAAGAATAGCAGGAAGATTAGACCTCCTCAGTTGATTCAATGCAAAGAGAAGTAGGAGAGTTAAACAATAGAATGGGAAAGACTAAGAGATCTCTCTCAAGAAAAGTAGAGGAATCCAAGGGAACATTTCAGGCAAAAATGGGCACGAATAAAGGACAAAACGGTATGTGAAGCCTCAACAGAGAGAAGCAGAAGATAATAAGAGAGGAGGCAAGAATACACAAAAGAACTATACAAAAAAGAATGTTCATGACCCAAATAACCACGATGGTGTGATCACTCACTAGAGCCTGACATCATGGAATGCAAAGTCAAGCGGGCCTTAGGAAGCACATCACTGTGAACAAGTTAGTGGAGGGATGGACTTCAGTGTGAGCCTTTGATCCTAAAAAGATGATGCTGTGAAAGTGCTTCACTCATATGTCAACAAATGGAAAACTCAGCAGTAGCCACAGGGACTGGAAAAGGTCAGTTTTCTTCAACCCCTAGAAGGCAATGCCAAAGATTGGTCAAATACTTGCACAACTGCACTCATCTCAAATGCGAGAAAAGTATGTCAAAATTCTCCAACCCAGGCTTCAACAGTACTTGAACCCTGAACTTCCAATATTCAAGCTGCATTTAGAAAAGGCCAGAGGAACCAGAGATCAAATTACCAACATCCGCTGGATCATCAGAAAAAAAAAAGACAGTTCCAGAAAAACATCTACTTCTGCTTTACTGAATGACGCCAAAGCCTTTGAACTCTGTGGATCACAACAAACTGTGGAAAATTCTTACAAGAGATGGGAATACCAAAGACCACCTGCCTCCTGAGAAATCTATATTCAGGTCAAGAAGCAACAGTTAGAACTGGACATGGAACAACAGACTGTTTCCAAATCGAGAAAGGCATAAGTCAAGGCTGTATATTATCACCCTGCTTATCTAACTTAAATTCAGAGTACGTCATGAGAAATGCTTGACTGGATGAAGCCCAAGCTGGAATAATGACAGTTGGGAGAAGTATCGAGTATAAATAATCTCAATATGCAGATGAACACCCTTATGGCAAAAGTGAAGAAG